>NC_069505.1:116889552-116962052 GCF_027579735.1 Bombina bombina
GTTAATAAGTGTCGGCAGGTGGAGGCGGACGTTGTGGGGGCAGATTAGGGGTTAATAAATATAATATAGGGGTCGGTGGTGTTAGGTGCAGCAGATTAGGGGTACATAGCTTATAATGTAGCTGGTGGCGGCGTTGTATCGCGGACGGCAGATTAGGGGTTAATAAGTGTAGGCAGGTGGAGGCGACGTTGTGGGGGTGTTAGGGTTAGGGTTAGAATTAGCTTTAGGGGTTAATACATTTATTAGAATAGCGGTGAGCTCCAGTCGGCAGATTAGGGGTTAATGTTTGAAGTTAGGTGTCGGCGCAGTCCGGTCGGCAGATTAGGGGTTAATACTATTTCTTATAGGGTTACTTGAGGCGGGATGTAGAGGCGGATTAGGGGTTAATAACTTTATTATAATAGCGGGCACGGTCCCGGTCGACAATTAGGGGTTAATAAGTGTAGGCAGGTGGAGGCGACGTTGTGGGGGGCAGATTAGGTGGATAATTAATTATAATAGGGGTCGGCGGTGTTAGGGGCAGCAGATTAGGGTACATAGGGATAATGTAAGTAGCGGCGGTTTACGGAGCGGCAGATTAGGGGTTAAAATAATATGCAGGGGTCAGCGATAGCGGGGGCGGCAGATTAGGGGTTAATAAGTGTAAGGTTAGGGGTGTTTAGACTCGGGTACATGTTAGGGTGTTAGGTGCAGACGTAGGAAGTGTTTCCCCATAGAAAACAATGGGGACTCGCGTTAGGAGCTGAATGCGGCTTTTTTGCAGGTGTTAAGGTTTTTTTCAGCTCAAATGGCCCCATTGTTTTCTATGGGGGGAATCGTGCACGAGCACGTTTTTGAAGCTGGCCGCTTCCGTAAGCACCGCTGGTATCTAGAGTTGCAGTGGCGTTAAATTATGCTCTACGCTCCCTTTTTGGAGCCTAACGCACTGAAAACCCAGCCATTCTGTGAACTCTAAATACCAGCGGTATTTAAAAGGTGCGTGGGAAAAAAAGCATGCGTAGCTAACGCACCCCCTTTGGCCGCAGAACTCTAAATCTAGGCGTTAGAAATTAGCATATGAGCCTACCTCAGTTTAGCTTTTAACAAAAAATACCAGAACAAAACAAATTTGATGATAAAAGTAAATTGGAAATTTGTTTACAATTGCATGTCCTATCTGAATCATGAAAGTTTAATTTTTGACTAGACTGTCCCTTTAAAGGGACAGTCAAGTCCAAAAAACCTTTCATTTTTCAAATAGGGCATATAATTTTAAACAACTTTCCGATTTACTTTTATCAACATTTTTGCTTTGTTCTCTTGGTATTCTAGTTGAAAGCAAACCTAGGAAGGCTCATATGATAATTTTTAAGCCCTTGAAGGCCGCCTCTATTTTATTTACTTTTCACAGCAGGACAGAGCAAGCTCATGTAGGCCATATAGATAGCATTGTGATCACGCCCGTGGCTAGTGGCAGACACTGCACTAATTGGCTAAAGTGCAAGTCAATAGATAATAACTAAAAGTCATGTGATTAGGGGCAATCAGAAGATGCTTAGATACAAGTTAGTCACAGAAGTAAAAAGTGTATTAATATAACAGTGTTGGTTTTGCAAAAAACTGGGGAATGGGTAATAAAGGGATTATCTATCTTTTTAAACAACAAAAATTCTGGTGTTGACTGTCCCTTTAAGTGCCTGTCACTGTGTATATAGCCATTTAGATTTTGTGTTACAAAGCAAAAGAAAAACACCCAATATAAAACAGGCCCACTCTAACATATACACAAAAGAAAACATTAGAACTCATTTAAAAAATGCTATTGTTCAATTTAATTTAAATTCATAACAAAATAGTTCAACAACAAAAAAAAAAAATTATGGAAAAATTATAGAGAAAAAAAAATATTTAATGCACACAGTAGCATTCTAAATAAAAATATACTTAAAAGCTGTAAGGAGGGCAAAACAACAGTTATACGGAAGAACATAATTGATAGGCTATTTAGAACAGCAATATGCAGCAATAATGTAACATGAGAATGTAAAAACATCCTCCTAAATATAAACAGATTATGCATTAAGTATGCAAAAGTGGCATTGGTCAATAATCTAATCTTTGGGTAGATTACAAGTGGCGCTATCTGGTTTTAGCGTGCGTCGGAAATAGCAATCATATTACAAGTTGAAAGTAAACACAATAGCGCAATTGCATTTAACACTCATCGGTTTAGCGTGACTGAAACCCTTGCGTAAAGTGTAGTGCGTTAAAAAAGTTGCACTAAAGACAACAAAAATCCATTTAAAATTACAGTTACACTCATATAAATGCTATCTAATAAAAATTATTCATAACATTTTTAAAAAAAATAGGTGTTTGCCTGTAAAGGGCTCTATTGTATATTATACATACATATACAAATGTGTATGCATATACATATGTATAGATGTGTGCATATATGTATTTGTGTGTTTTATTGTATATATACTGTACATATTTCACATTCCAATGTTCTTCACTTACAGGATAATGTAATTTCTTTCTAATGACACGGTGAGTCCACGGATCATCATCAATTACTGTTGGGAATATCACTCCTGGCCAGCAGGAGGAGGCAAAGAGCACCACTGCAAAGCTGTTAAGTATCACTTCCTTACCCACAATCCCCAGTCATTCTCTTTGCCTCTAGTGCAAGGAGGAGGTGAAGTAATTAGGTGTCCTGATTAGGATTCTTCTATCAAGATTTTTTTATTTTGTAGTCAGGGCAGGATTGCTCTGATTTTCCATCACAATTTGGGCATAGCTGTACTCCACGTTAGTCTCGTCAGCAGGGCTGTGGTAGCTTTAAAGCAGTTAGGAACTTGTAAAGTGGACTTTGCTGCGTTTTCCTAACATATTGCTGCCCTGGTATAGAAAGCCTGAGTAAGTTTACTCTGTCTTTCTTTTTACACAGGTCTCTGTGAGGAGTGGCATCCTCTTATACTTTGTTAGTCGTCTGACTGCCGGACGACTAGAATGCATGTAAGTGCCTTTGTTCTTCTGGGGCTAGAAGGCTGGCACTGATGGGGCTAAGGACTCCTGTAATTTATTTGGGACACAAACCCCTTATTAAGGGTGTTTCTGGCAGCGTGCAGTCACTATAGGTTTTTATTATATGGGATCTTAAGGGTTAATCTCCTGCAAGGCATGGAGTCAACACCTTTTTGAGACTCAATATAAAAATATGTATACTCAGTTAAGCTAGTAGGGCGTTTTGAAAACGAACCGGCGCCATTGTTATGAGGAGAATACTATGGGGCCCATTTATCAAGCTCCGGATGCAGGCTCGCCAGAAACAGCAGTTATGAAGCAGCGGTCTACAGACCACTGCTCCATAACCCTGTCCGCCTGCTCTGAGCAGGCGGACAGACATCACTGAAAACCAACCCGATTGAGTACGATCGGGTTGATTGACACCTCCCTGCTGGTGGCCGATTGGCCGAGAAACTGCAGGGGGCCGCGTTGCACCAGCAGCTCACAAGAGCTGCTGATGCAATGCTGAATATGGAAAGCATATTGCTATCCACATTCAGCGAGGTCTGTCGGACCTGATCCGCACTGTCGGATCAGGTTCGACAGACCTTTGTTAAATAGGCCTCTTACCCTGAACGAGTGTAGTGCATAGAGCCTCTGTAGCTTAGTGTTTCCTGTTTCTCCTTGAGACTCAGCGAAGTGTGTTTGATTCTCTGCTGGGACCCACGTATTTTAAAAGATTGGATGTGACAGAGAAAATGCACTTTAGTAACGGCAGGATGAAGCACGATTTTTGCGCACTTCATCTCCATGTCGTTCTTAGTATGTCTCTGCCTTCTTTTTCTGTACAGTAAGAAGAGCGGCGTCATTTTGGGCTATCTCTTATAGCAAGCGCTCTGAGTTTCATGTAGCCCCCGCCTTGGCTCCGGTTGTGATCGGAGCAGCGAATTTTGGTGTCAGTGTCTGAGTCGGCTCAGTTGCAGAGTCAGAATAGACACGGGTTTACTTGTGCAGATATTTCTCTATGTTCTGAACCAGGACAATGGCCTCAAGTTATACAGATATAGAGCTAGTCACACATGATTAAGAAGTGTAACACTCATGTATTATTGAACGGTCTGTTTTGGGGAGTTTAATTGCACTAAGTTTAAATCATTTTTTAGGTATCCCCCTGTAGTTGCTGGTAAACATCCAGGGTAGATTTAATTTCTTCTTAAAGCAAAAATTAATGCAGGGAATGTTTATGTATATGATAAGAGGGATCTGTTTCTAAGAAAAGGAATTTTTCTTGTCCCTTATGTATTTTTTCAATAATAAAGTTTTGTTTTGTTTATTGTTTTCCTGATACTCTGCAATGTTGAACTATAATTATATATTTAATAGTTCTACCTGTATATGCTTTTCAGAGCTCTCTATACTAGGGCAAATTTTAAAAGATATTTCCCTCTGAGTCTCATGTCTCCCAGGATGATGCTGTTCAGGCAATGCAACAGCTTTGCCTTACTTGTCCCAAGCTTCTATAGCATCACATGCAGTGCCCTGCGGTTCCTCTCATTCTCCTGGAGGAGTGTTTTTTATTGCAAATTTGCAGCTCGAGTATCTTTTGTGGTATCTGCAGCTTTGTCTGTTTTTCCTTACATACAGGGAAAATGCAGGAGGACATTTACTTTTTTTTCGATAGTAAGTTTTCTGCTTATTCTGTTACAGATCGCCCCCTCTCCTAGACTGGTGAGGAGGTTCCGTTGCTTTCTGATGGGAATTTCAGATTTGAATAGTATAATTCCTTCATCTGATGCTGGAGTGGACTACTTCAGATGTATGCTTGCACACCTTGTGTACTGTTAAAGGAGGTTTTAGCTACCTGGTCGACACCGATACTCCTGTCGTTGTCAACTCTTGGAAGTTTTGTATGACTTTTCTTCCTAGGTGGAAATGTTTCTATTCATGCTATTTAGATTCCACAGGAATAGGAGGTACTGGAGATACCTTTCCCTCTGTCTCCCGTCCTTTAAAGGATTTTTCTGTCGCTAACACCATTTAAATACATGGTGCAATTCCTAGAAGCTTTTCTACTGGGGCCAGAGAGCCTAGACCCCTATGGAGGGTAGCTAGCTCTTTACAGGTCCTTAGATAAAAGGACAGATAGCTCAGCATGCTAATGCACTGTGGCTGAGCTCTGTAGCAGTCCAAGGGTTGCAGGTTCATTCCCAGGCGAGGTCCACTCAGCCTTTCATTCTTCCGAGGTTGATAAAATAAGATGCACCTTGAGACCCTTACAGGTGATTAGCTGAACTTTGCAGGTTTACAATACAAAGTGCTATTGCATTGTCTTTAGAAGCTGGAGTTTAATTGTTCTTTCAGAGCAATATATTGTCGTCTTAGATTTGCTGTGCTAGCCCGCTGATGGCTGTTGTGGCATAGTGGTTAGCAAGCCTGGCTTGAAGGCTCATGGTTTAGAGCTCGTACAACAGTCATGGGCCTTTGTGTCCTTCTTTCAATACTTAACAAAGCAGCATATCTTTGAAAACATTGTGGCTGTTTTCTTGGTCAGTGGAGAAACCTACCTGTGGCTCAGTGATTCAGCCTAGGTTTATAGCTCTGCAGTGGCAGCTTCAATAATTTAGGTTTCTACATTTCCACGCTTTTGGTTTTTCCTTTCAAGGATGAGACCTTGTTGGATTTGGTCTGGCAGAATTATCCTTCTACCACATGTCAAGATAGTAGGACTAATGTAAAGTTTTTATTTTCCTTTTTCTGCAGGGTTTGTCAGGTCGTAGTATCCAACTAATCTTAGTTTAATCTATGATTTCCTCCCGTGGGCAGATTTTTCCTTCTAGAGTATCTGCTGTCCTGTTTTGATTAGAGGTTTTCCTTGAACTGGGTTCAAGATCTTCATCTCTGGGAGTAATTGTTCCAGTCTGGTAACGAGATCTAGGTATTTCCTCAAGTTTTCTCAGGTGACCTTCAAAGTAGTATCAATTTTCCTTTAGTTCAAGAAGGGTCTGTTCATAGCAAACATAGACCTGAGGGATGTGTATCTTTTGTTCCCATGATCGGTATCTTCTCAAGTTTCTGAGTTTCGTCATCCTAGAAGGACTTCTAGGTCTCGGAATATTGTAAGGGAGATTCTGGATCTTATATGATCAGGGGTCATCCTTTCTTCAAGCAAACTCTTTTTCAAGAGACCTTACCCAGTCTTCTTTTCTATGGTTGGAAAATTATTATGGAGAAGAGTTCCTTTACTCCATCTGCAAGGATGATTTATTGGGGATCTTCATAGATTATCTGTCTAGTAGAAGATCTTTAACTGGGACCAGGTAATCAAGGAGTTTTTAATTTTGTTCTCCCTGCTGTCTTCTGTCCGGCCATCAGCAATCTCTGGTGGTCCGGTAGATAGCTTAGTCGTTTTGTAACCAGATGGTTGGGAGGGAATTGTTCTTATGGTTTCCATAGCTATCATTCCCTTTGCTATTTTCTCTAAAATGGAGAATGTTCGGATCTGTCCCAGTGGATAGATCTAGATCAGTAGATAAGAGACTCCCTCCGGTACTGGTTTTCAGGAGTATCTGTCTCAGGGAAGTTTCCTGGAAGGCATGGGGATTATTAATCTCGGAAGTGTCTGCGGTACTCTTTTACAGTTGAGGGCGAGTTACTTTACTCTGATGGCTTGGCCTCAGTTGTCATTAAATTGACATTTCCATCTCTATGACTTACATCATCTTCTAGGGTGGGAACTCTGAGTTTCTTAGTCTTGTAAGAGGTGATTTGATTGTTCAGAGGCAACTCACAATGGCTTTCTGTGTTCCTCTCTTTAGGGGTGAACGATTGGAATTTTGATCAGACAGATAATTGACTCTGGGGAGTGGTTCTCCGTCGGGAGGTGTTTTCCAGGTAAAACCTAAAATGGGGGGGGGGGGTTCTGGAGTTGGCTTCTGCCGTTTCGGCAGACTGCCAAGCTTATGAGGTTAGGTTCATGATCAAGTGATCGCAGACCGCCTTGATAAATTTTCTGGTGGTCCTTGAAGACTGTCTCTGAGGAAGGACCTTCTAAATTGGGGTCCCTTCCTTCATTCTATTTTCATTTTCTCTAAAGCTTACTGCTTGGATATTGATCGCTTATTGATCTAAGCGTGGTTTTTCTGACTCGGTCTTTAAGACTTTGTTTCAGGCTTGCATGCCAAATAGCATAAATATCTTATTTGTATGAATCCAATGGTTTCTCTGGGTAAGGATTCCTGGGAATTGTCTTTCTCCAGGAAGGTTTGGAGAAGGGTTTTTTGGTCAGTACCCTCAGGGGTTATATCTCTGTCCTATACATTTTGCTATACAGGTGTCTCATGGACGTGCCAGATGTCCAATCTTTTTGTCAGGCCTGGTTCAGCATCAGGCCTGTGTTAAATCAGTTGCTCCACCTTGGAGTCTTAACCTTGTTCTTATAGCCTTGCATCAGGCCCTGTTTGAGCCTATACATTCCTTATATATTAAGATGTTATCTTGGAAGGTTTTTTTTCTGCTAAGAGAGTCTCTGAACTCTCGGCGTTGCAGTATGATTTCCCTTATCTTTTATCCAGATAAGGTGGCTCTGCCTACTAAGTTAGTTTTAATTCCTAAAGTGGTTTCAAATAGGAATACTGGTCAGGAAATAGTTGTACCCTATTCCTTCTTCTCATAAGGAGTGTTTGTTCCACAACCTAGATGTGGTGCGTGCGCAGAAATTCTACTTGCAGGCAACTAAGGACTTCCGCTAGTTTTCTGTTTTGTTTGTCTGTTTCATTGGGAAATGCAAGGGTCAGAGAGCTATGGCTCATTTTCATTCGCTCTGGCTGAAGAGTATTATCGTTTGGCCTATGAAACTGCTGGACATCAGCCTCATGAGAGAATCACGGTTCATTTCATGAGGGCTGGTTCTTCTTGTGGATTTTTTCAAACATGACGTTTCTGTTGAACAAGTTTGCAAGGCTGCAACTTGGTCCTCTATGTATACTTTTTCTAAACTTTGTAGATTTGATATGTTGCTTCTACTGAGGCTTCCTTGGGAGAAAGTTTTTTTTAGGTAGTGGTGCCTTCTGTTTGGGTTACCTGTCTTGTCCCTCCCTTATCATCTGTGTCCTATAGCTTGGGTATTGATTCCCAACAGTAATTGATGATGATCCGTGCACTCACCGTGTCATTAGAAAGAAAACAAAATTTATGCTTACCTGATAAATTTCTTTCTTTCTTGACACGGTGAGTCCACGGCCCGCCCTGTTTTTTTCAGGCCCCTCTGCACCTTGTGTTGCTTCCTTTCTCTCCTTTCCTTTGGTCGAATGACTGGGGGTTGTGGGTAGGGAAGTGATACTTAACAGCTTTGCTGTGGTACTCTTTGCCTCCTCCTGCTGGCCAGGAGTGATATTCCCAACAGTAATTGATGATGATCCGTGGACTCACTGTGTCAAGTAAGAAAGAAATTTATCAGGTAAGCATAAATTTCGTTTTTTTATTTTAAACACAGTTTTTATATATATATATATATATACATCCGTTTTTGAACACCATTGAAAAAGGCTCGTGTTTGAGCCGAAACGTCTGGTTTCCTTGCACTTATTAAAACGGATTGTCAAAAGAAAAACCTGTGTGCCTGCTTGTTTGGATCCTCTGCAACACGGAGACCGTCTGTGGGATTCACCGCTTTTGCAATACTGTCTGTATATCCTTAGTTTGAGCACCAGGTAGTTGGAAAGATAAAGTGAGTGCCGTACACTTCTGTCAAATTTTATATATATATATATATACATATTCCCATATCTGTATGTCGATTCCTATAGATTTGTAGATATAGATATCTATTTTACATTACCATTATCAGATATAGAAATATATATTTAAAGGGACACTAAATTCAAACATTTTCTTTCATGATTCAAGTAGAGAATACAATTTTAAAAAAACATTACAATTTACTTATATTATCTAATTTGCTTCATTATTTAGCTATCCTTTGTAGAAGAAATAGCAATGCACATGGATGATCCAATCATACGAGGCATCTATGTATTAGCAGCTACTGAGCCTATCTAGATATGCTTTTCAGCAAAGTATATCAAGAGAATGAAGCAAATTAGATAATAGAAGTAAATTAGAAAGTTGTTTAAAATGGTATGCTCTTTCTAAATCATGAAAGAAAAAAATTTGGGTTTCATATCCCTTTAATAATAAAAATTACATTTTTGTCTATGTAAAGAACATACTGTATAAAATTCTAAATATTCCATAGGGGGAAATATATATATATATATCAGTATGTATAATAATTTAGAATTATTTATATTTTTTAATATTTTATATTTAATAATTAAATAAGGCTAATTGAGGTTAGGAATTCTTCATGTGCGCTAACCCAACACCGCATTGTACCTAAATCACAAATGTGAAACACGTTACACATATTTTACTTTCCTAAGTTTTTCACAAATATTTTTTTTTATTTTTATTACTAAATATATATTTCTACATATATCTGATAATGTTAATGTAAAATATTTACAATAAAATTAAAATTGTTCTGTAAGTGAAGAACATTGGAATGTGAAATATGAATAACTCCTGTCGGGTAAGAGCGAGAGCGATAGGTGTTGTTTTTTTTTCTTCTGCACTCTGCATTGACGTCTATGGAGAGAATACGTTAACGAGGTTGTGATATTGCAAAGTTCTTTCAACTTGTAATACGTGCTCTACCTGTCGCACGCAAAATGCTTACTTCTAGCAAAGTTTACGCTCAAGCAAAAGCACTAAATAGCTAGCCACTTGTAATCTGGCCGCTTATGTTTGAAATTGTCTGTTATTCATTTTTCCTATTTGGTAAAACAGTGATATATTATAATCTTTCCACTGCACAGTTCACTGAAACCTATCATTTATTTTGTTAGATAACATTGCAAAGTTACAGCATCAGGATGTTTGGCCTCCACGGCAAAGAAATATCGTTAAAAGATCTCCAAATGGAATAAAGTTTCTCCACTACTTTTTTGGAAAAGACAATGTAACACTAAACCAATGGCAAAGTGACACATCATAGCAAATTATGAAACTTTATATAAGACTAAATTCATAGACTTAAAGTGAATGTAAATTTTGATGAACCAGTGCCCGGTTTTTAATAATCCTATTAAAAGCAGGGGCACTTTCATTCATCAAATGTTACATTTCACTGGTTTTGTTAAAATACTTACCTTTTCTTTGTGGAAAGCCGCTCCAGCGCTTCCCCCGCCCGTCGCAAGCCTCTTCCTACATCAGAAACGACAATCCCGGCCTTCCTACAATCACAGTGTTGTTTTAGGCAATGACGCCCCGGAGGGGAAGCCGTGATTGGAGGATGCTGGAATCGTCATTGCTGATGTATGAAGAGGCTTGTGATGAGCTGGAGAAGCGCTGGAGCGGTTTTCAAGAAGAAAAGGTAAGTATTTTAAAAAAACAGTGAAATGTAAAGTTAACCAATTTGTGCCTGGTGTATAAATGGGTTCCCCAGGCTGGTCCTAATCAGTCTATGATTAAGCGCCACCAGGGGGCGCGAAACGCGTAAGACTTGTTCTGTTTGTCTGTACCCTAGTCTGGGGATTGTCCTTTTTAAATGATTTTTAAATAAATTGTATTTTTTTATTTTACTCCTACTGAGTAGTGCCTGCTCCTTCGTGTGTGCCTTTTCTTGGATTACTGCGTCTTGACCCGCCGCTGCTACGGCACTCCAGGTCCTCTAGGAAGCAGATTATTTACATTTTCCTATGTTGCACAGACCAGCAGTCTGACCGTGTTCCAGATACCCCTCATGAATGAAAGAATAGTTTTTAAAAACCGGGCACTCATTCCGCAAACTTTACATTCACTTTAAAAGACACATTTCTTACCTTAAATTAAGTATTTTATATTTCCTTATTCAGTACATGAACAAGTTCCTCCCTAATTGCAGGCTAATTTTCAGGAACAAGGTGGCACCCAATACAGAAGTTTTTAATCACCATCTTTTTTTTTGTGTCCAAACCACCAATACAATAGTACCAAAGCTATACACAAAACAAGAAGGTAAAAATATAGAGAAACTCCACATATTGCCAGTGAAATATCTTATGTAGCCACCAATCAGCAAGCGCTACCCATGGTGCTGAACCAAAAATGGCCTGGCTCCTAAGCTTACATTCCTGCTTTTTCAAATAAGGATACCAAGAAAAATTGATAATAGGAGTAAAGTAGAACGTTTTTCTAGTCATCACAATACAAGATGGGTCAGTGTGTTAAAAGCCTGCAGCCTTGAAAATGTTTTCCAAAGAAAAAAGTTTTATTATCAGGAAAGAATCTGGGAAGTCACCAGAAACTGACATGTACAATTGCCCTTTCACACCTAGTAAGGTTACAGTAAAGTTCTTTTCATTTAACCCCTTTGTTCAATGCTATTTACATGCGTGAGATTGACCTATTGCAATCTGAATCCATCCTCCCCACTGCTAAACCATCTGAATGCCAATTCTATGTAGGCTTGATGGTCATACTGGGTATGTTTGCTCAATCATTATATTGTCACTTTGAACATGTTAAAATTATTTATTTATTTAATATTTACATTTATTGATTGTAAAAGCACTTTTTCCGGTTTGGCGTAAAAGATACCTGAAAACAATAAGACGATACGGGTTTCTATTACCAAGACTTATGATATCTTATACTGGATTTGGGTATGGTGCTCACCCTGGAGTCTGATCAGAGACTGTCATTCTGGGTACTCATAGGGCCCAATTGATCAAATGGAGCCCATAGTTTAACTTTTACCTTAAAGGGACAGTATACACTCATTTTCATATAACTGCATGTAATAGACACTACTATAAAGAATAAGATGCACAGATACTGATATAAAAATCCAGTATAAAACTGTTTAAAAACTTACTTATACGCTCTCAGTTTAGCTCTGCTGAAAAGGTAGCTGAAAAGCCCACTGCAAGTGGGAAATAAGACACTCCCCCCTCCCTCTTCTTTTGCATATGAAAAGACCCTTTACACAAACAGGAGCAAGCTGGAGTAGGTAACTGACTTTGGGGCTTGGTTAGGAGTCTTAAAATCAGAGCAATGTTATTTAAAAATAAGCAAAACTATACTTTTTTTTTTTTAAATGTATGGGCTATATAAATAGATCATCTACAAAACATTTATGCAAAGAAAAAATGTGTATAATGTCCCTTTAAGAAGGAGAATATGATATTTTGTTCTTGGAGTAAACAAATGTTTTCTACTATGTCCACAGTGCACATATATCAATAAAATCAGGACAAAGACACAAAAACACACAATATAAATCCCAAGTAAAGGGTTTATTGCATAAAATAAACAGTTTTCATTTATATACAGTAAGTATTCAGTGCTGATGTTCATATTCCTTATGATGCGAAACTAGGCAACAGACTACAACACATGTTCCTATCAAAGAATAAATAATTCTAAAATTAAATCTAAAAAATATTCTCGTTATGATTTACAGTTCACCTATAGCGTGCTTTGCAAAGCTGCACTTAGGAGTGTTGAAAGCCAGTGACAGCATTGTACAAGTTATCATTTTTTTATAATTTTGTTGTTGTTGTTAAAGGGGTGCAGTGATTTAGTGTCCAGTTTAGCACTTTCTCCTGCATAAGAAAACTATTTAATGAATTTGAATACAATATTATTAAATTATGATGCAGGTTCGATCCAACAGCCGGTCTTTACAAAGGCTGAAATCAATACTAGTGGTGAGAATCACCACTAGGTGTCACCCTTGAGTGGGAACAACTTGCTTTTTTGTTAAAAAAAAAAGAGAGTCCCTGGTGACTAATGGTAGAAAACTTAAACCATAAGGTCTAAATTTCATGGCAGTAGTAAATATGAGGCTATTTGTTCATTACTTTATAGAAATTACCCTTACGGTTTTACATTTCACAGTTAAAAAGATGCACCAAAGATGCAAAATGTATGAGGTTAATTATAATTATCCTATTTGCAGTGTACGATACATTAATGCATTTGAAGGATCAAGAGATCTTTAAACAGGGGTGGGGAACCCATAGCACGAGTGACCAAGATGGTTTTATTGTCTGCATATGTAAAAAAATCCATGCTACATAAGTTTTAATGGCTGAACAAATAGTATGTACAGTATTTTAAGAAAAAAAATATACTGTAATTAAAACAATTTTTTTTTAAATTACCGTCCTTATGGCATATACAGTACTCAAAAGGTTCACCATCCCTGTTGTAGAATAATTATACAGCACATGTTTCTACCACTGTTAGATATACCAACATATTTCAGATTAATGTACAATAAAAATGGAAGACAACATACATAACTTTTTTTTTAACATACAATTACAGTAGAAGCAGGCAATGCTCTTCAAAACTTACCATCTAAAAATAAAATAAAAAAATTAAAGCTTATACATTGTAAGATTCAATCAGAAGAAATAGCATAAACACCATTAAAAATAACATAACACTTTTGGTAAAAATATGAGGTAAAAAGAGATTTTTTTTGTGAGTGAGCTCAGTGATATTGGTGCTTAACTGAGCTTAATACCATTTAGTATTGATTAAAGTTCCATAAAACATGTTGAGATCTGTGCATATCCTAAAAGGGCTAATTAAGTAAAATTAATTTTAAAAAAAATTGTTAGCAAGTATTTTTAAATAATTTTCAAAAATAAGCAAAATTAATTACATAGCCATGCTGTCTGGAGTTGTCTGCTCCACACCCCTATCAGTGTTTAGACATGGGTATTGAATTTTAACTGAGTTCACAGCTTCTAGGCATGCTCAAGAAGATAATCACTGCGCACTTTTGCATTCTACCAAAGCAACAGTAGATATAGATACAGCCATAGAAGGAAATGTGTGGGGGGAGTTAGAGCTTTACAATTCAAAAACTTAAAACAAAGGGTTAATGGTGAGGTACTCCAGTATAAATTTGAAGGTAAAGTAATTAAAGTACATATTATTATATTTTGTCTCTATCCCAGCTTGTTTTATGTCCCTTTAATACACTTTTTTGTAAATAAATTACCCAAATCAACACATGTATAAATTTAGTACAAGCATTCATCTTTACATGGATCTGTTAAAGATTTCTACAACACTGCATAGGATTCCTAGCGATTTTAGCTTGCAGATATTAAAGAAAAGTATGAAAAATGTCACATTTATCGAACAAATAGCAGCAGCACAATGAAGAACAATATATAAATATATATATATTCACCTTAACTTAACTCTACTATATGCAGGTAGCAAATGAAATAAACACTGAAAGGAAAAAAGTTAAGCAAAGATAAACTGTAGCAGGGTCGGCTCTAAGGGGGGGCATTGGGGGGCAATGCCCCCCCCCAATGGAATGCTGTGCCCCCCAGGGCAAAAGAAGTGATTTAAAAAAAATGTTTTAATTTTTTTTACATTTTAAAAGTGACGGAACGTCCAGGGTCCCAAATGTTGCATCAACCATTTGCAGCCACTGGACCCTGGAGATCCGCCACTGGGGGGCCCAGCTAATCTCTTTACTCTCCTCTATTTACAACCAGATAACAAATAAAGTTTCATTTCCCTGCTGGGGCTCTCACAGTTAACCTAGGACTTGCAATGCCCCTCCTCCTGCTAGCCCACTTACTACAAAGCTGAAGTGAGATGATGACATCATCAGACCTCTGCAGAAAGTGCTGGGAGAAGCTAACAGTCAGTGAGAGGGAAGGCAGAAGTAAGTTTGTGAAACACAGCCGTATAACCAATGTGTGTGTGAGAGTAGTATCACTTCCCTATTGTACTTTATATCCTGGCAGCCACAGATAAAGAGGCAAATTGGGAATTCCTTGGTTTCCCCTCTGCAGGTCACACTAAACAAGTGTGCATTGTGCCTGCTTTATCTGCAGTAATCAGTGTAAAATGTGTGTCAGATTATAGGTGCTCAAATACACACACTTTAAATGTAGCTGTGGGACAATGAGTGAAATAGCCTTGTTTATTATTTACATGTTTCAAAACATCTCCTATTTGTCCCCAAGGTTGTTTTATATATATATATATATATATATATATATATATATATATATATATATATATATATATATATATACAAATACACACACATACACACAATACACACACTGTGTGTGTATATATATATATATATATATATTGTTTGTGTGTATATATATATATATATATATATATATGTGTGTGTGTTTGTATATACATATATACCGTGTGTATATATATATATATATATATATGTATATACATACTGTATATACTGTGTGTGTGCTGGTAAATATCATTAATAATATCTGTACAAGTAATGTACTGCTTGGCACTCAAACTTATTGTCACATAAAAGCTTATTGGATCATTAGTAGGGTCATTGGTAGAGCTACACATGCAAACAGTGTCCACTGGCTGTGTCATATGTGGGAGACATTCCTGAGATATGACAAATGTAACCCCTGCACTGCCATAAATCTGGTAAATGTAACTGCTGCGGCACTGCCCGACATCTTATAAATGTAACCCCTATACTCCTTGAGATATGACACATGTAACTGCTGTACTTCCAGAAATATAAACAAATCTAACTCCTGAGTCCTGCACAGCCAGAGATCTGATAAATGTAACCCCTGGACTGCCACAGTAGGTCTGTTCTTATTTTGACTCTCATACATGCTTTTTAAATGTGTGCCCCCTCGTGAAAAAAAATGCCCCCCCATTTCATTCGTTCCGACCCTGAACTGTAGTCTGAATAGTCTGAAGTAATTGCTCATTTACGTAAATTATATATATATATATTTTTTTTTATATATTGAATGTAGACTTGTAAAGTTATTCTATAAACAATATTATTTACACTATTTACTGTTGCCTGAAAAAAAAAAAAAAAAGAAAACTAAAAGTACTGAAAACGTGTATTTGCCACCCTACTGCAAGCAAAAAAATGCATCACCTTCACATACTTTATTTACTTAAACTATAGTAATTAGTCTTACTATTTACATTTTATTAAATTATTAAAAACTTTGAGATTGTAAAATATATTTAATTAAATGTATATATCAAAAAAACGATTTCCAATATACTTTCAATATTTATTTTGTTCACTTTTCCTGTATTTAAAAAGGACAATAAAGTCAAACTGAAACTTTCATTATTCAGATAGAGCATGCAATTTAAGCATTTTCCCAATTTACTTACCGTATATAACTCATTTTGATTTGTTCTCCTTGTATCCTTTACAATTAAAATCTAGTTAAGGCCAGGACCAGCAGTGCATTACTGGGAGCAAGCTGCTGATTGGTGGCAGCACATATATGCCTCTTGTCATTGGCCTAACTGATCTGTTTAGCTAGCCCCCAGTAATGCATTGCTGCTCCTTAAAAAGAGGGTACAAATAGAATGAAGCACATTTGATAATAGAAATACATTTAAAAATGGTTTAAAATTGTATGCTCTATTTAAATCATAAAGGAAAAATCTTGGGTTTCATGTCCCTTTAATTCAGAATATCCAATTCTAATTCCTGTTAGAAGTGAATGTACAGACTGCAGACTTAACACAGCTATATTTCACACAATCAGCGGCTGCACACTCTAGTGACCCATTCATAACTGTCCCTAATTGGCCACAGCACAGAAGTAAAAACTAGTTTTCAACAAGATGGGGCCAGTTACGTTTTAGAAACTAAAGCTTTACATTTATATGTTTTATATTCAGTGGCATCACTAGGGGGGAACTAGCCCTCCACCATATTAGCAGACAGTAGAGATCAAGTAATTAATTTGTTGCGGTACGTGACGGTCCTTAAAGGGATACTAAGCCCAAGGACCTCCACTTCCATTTTCCATTCAAGGACAGCAACTTCCATTTTCCATTTAAAGGAATACTAAACCCAAATGTTTCTTTCATGATTTAGATAGAGCAGGCAATTTTAAGAATCTTTCTAATTTACTCCTATTATCAATTTTTCTTCGTTCTCTTTTTATCTTTATTTGAAAAGCAAGAATGTAAGCTTAAGAGCCAGACCATTTTTGGTTCAGCACCTTTTACTGATTGGTGGTTAAATGTAGCCACCAATCAGCAAGCGCTATCCAGGGTGCTTAACCTAAAAATGGGCCAGCTCCTTAGCTTAGATTCCTGCTTTTTCAAATACAGATAGCAAGAGAATGAAGAAAAATTGATAATAGGAGTAAATTAGAAAGTTGCTTAAAATTACCTGCTCTATCTAAATCATGAAAGAAAAAAATTGGGTTTAGTATTCTTTTAACCACTGAGCCATTTCCCACCTGGGTGCTAAGCTGGATTTGAGCTTTTTTTTAACTTTTTTTAAATATATTTCTTTTTTACTTTTATACTTTTTTTCCAGATCCCCAAGACTTATACCATTAGAACGGTTAGGCGATTACATTTTTCTTGGGGGTCTGTAGCTGCTTAGATGCCTGAGATACAGGCTTCTAAGCAGCATGCCCCTATTTCCCTATATTGCCCATTGTTAATTTTAAATAAAGTTGCACGGTGACGTCATCACAGATTGCCCTCAAGGTGGGTGAGTGCTAGCGACGGCTCTGAGCCATCGTCAGCACCTGACTGGGACAATTTGCGATGGCTCAGAGACGTCGTTAGCACTCAAAATGGAAAATGGAAGTGGCGGTCCTTGAATGGAAAATGGAAGTGGCAGTGCTTTAACAGAAAATTTTCAAAATGCCCTTATCAGTTCAGAACTTTTTTTTTTTATACCAAAAAATGCGGAACTAAATTGAAAAATGTAGAGCTTGACCTTGTATTCCAGACAGGTAGTTAATGCATGGAAGAGACTTCCAATAGAGGTGCTAAGGGCAAAGACTGTTAAGGAATCGAAGAACGCTTTAGATATGCTATGCGCAGATTCCCTGTTTCTGGTATATAGTTCCCATCAAAATATACATTTTATAGATAATCAGATATTTTTCCTAAATCTGAAAGATTATCTGAGTCAGCTTTACCTGGATCCCATAAAACCTTATGTGTGTCTGAAGTCAAATAAGAGCAACAAAAGACGGCTTAAAAATCAGCTTAAACGTATTTTGTTTTGACTAGACTTTTGCAGCAGCAAATAATTTGTTTTGAACGAATAATTCAGAACGAATATTCTCATTTTTTTTATATTTGGTAACATTTACATTAGTTTTCATTAAAATTAATGTAAATGTTTCTTTACTGCAGGTGAAAAAGTATCACCTGCATACTTATCTATAGCATGCTGGAGGAGCCGCGCTAATCTTGAACCTTTTTCAGAGTCCAAGGCTGCGCTAATAGAAGGCATATTGCGGTATTACCGCAGCCCTGGGCTCTGTGAAGAAGGGTCGGATTAGTGCGGCTCCCCAGCGCACTTTAGGTAAGTATTTTAGTAAACCATGAAAACTAAATGAATATCTATATTTTCAAACAAATGCACGTCTAGTTTTGACTATTTCAAGCTAAGAAGTTTCTAGAGTTGTGTAATCTAGACCAATAGTATATGGTGAAAATAGCACCAAATAAAATGTTTTTCCATCAATAGGTAGCAAAAGTTTTTCAATGCAACATGCACAAATGTCCAAAAAAAGATACTAAACATATTTTTGTTATCTTGCAATAAAATAACATGTAATCCAAGTCAAAATATGTTCATATAAAACAGCCTCACTATACTGACCATGCAGACTTGCTTCTGGAAGACAAGACTTGCCATGATCATTATATTAGTAACCTATATTTACATGGTTTTGCAGTTGCTATCTGCTGAAGCCAGTTAGGGAAAGATATGTAGTAGGGTTAGCTTTGAGAAGTCTGCAGGGTGCATTTCCAGTTCTGAGAAGTCCACAAATTTCAGAGCTAATTTACATGAAAAGGAGCAAAATAAATAATGAAAATATACTTCAAAGTTTGTTTAACTATGCATGACCAACCATTTTTATATAAAAATCTCAAGGAGTAAACTGTCCCTTAATGTGCCTGCATGATGCAATATTAGCTTGTACAACTCACTCAACACTGCACATTTATCCAGAGAAATGTTTTTTATGCCTAAAGCATTAAAAAGATTTTCCATCTATGGGATTTAATCTTACAGATCTATAGGATTGCCAGATTTCCAGTATTCACACAGTGAAGTATTTTAGCTGACTGTCCAGTAAAATCTTAAAATATTCACAAAAATACTGGATTAAATGTTCATTTTTTAAAAGTCCCTGAGTATTAACTCAATGTAAAAGCCCCCCTCCCATGCCTCAATGCATTACACATATGTAAAATAAAGAAGTGAGAGGCAGTCAAGTGCGTCAAATCACTTCTGGTTATGACACTGGCAGCCAAAAAAGATAAAATTATTGATTTATATGCTACTGGCAGCCAAGGGGTAAAATGATTGCTCAGTCATAAAAAATATACATTGTGTGATCAAGCAAAGAGGGTAACATAGAGCTTGGGGAGGGGGTATTGTGTGACACCATGTCACTGACAAATTGTTCAGTATTTTTTTGTAGCACAGCTGGCAACATTATAGGTGTATAATATTGCATTAACATTTTTAATGCATTTTGTGATCCTTAGAGATTAATTTGATCCAACAATAGTTCCGTAGCTTAGTTGCTTGCGTGAGCAGTTTTACAAGTGCATTATCAAAATAGTAAAGTGTATTTAAGTAAACATTGCAATCAAAATTAAACATCCAGATGCTTATTTCAATATATAATAAAAGGGTTCAAAAACCTATTTATAGCTCAAACTCCCAAAAGATACCATATGACAGCATTTCCCCAGAGCAGGGGTGAGCAACCTTGGCTCTCCAGAGGGTTTGGAACTACATTTCCCATGATGCTCATACACTTGAAGCTGGCTGAGGATCATGGGAAATTTAGTTTCAAAACCTGTGGAGAACCAAGGTTGATGCCCCAGAGAAAGTGACACGCAGACGAACACTTACCATGTGCTCACCCTTTAATTATAAAATTTCGGAAATACAAGTCATGGTCGCATTGTATCCCATTGGTCCTAAATGGATAAAAACTCACAAAACTAGTGTCCACAAAAACACTACTATTGCGAAGCGCTGCGGAATCTGTTGGCGCTCTACAAATAACCGATAATAATTGCTACATTATTATTTTTTTCCGTTTGCATCAAAGTATTTTTATACAATTCTTCTGTTATTGATAACGTCCATTTTTATTTGACAATCTTTGGGTAGTTGCATGCGTTCCAATTTCTCTTCCTCTTTGTTGTGTCTGAGTCGTTGTTCTTCGATGCGAGTCACAAGTTGATCTCTCTTTTCTAGAATTTTCATCATCTCGGCAAACATTTCTTCCTCTTCGTGGTTATCTTGTTGAGTTTTCAAGGTGGCTGCATATTCAAACAAAAAGACAATATGTTCGTTATATGGTGCCTCAATGCTAAACATAATCTTGTACATTTGATATATTATAAAAATAATCTTGAGCATTTCATTTCCAAAAATGTGTCTTTACGAAAAACAGTTCTTTTTATGTTTAAATTATTTATTACTTATTTTACAAGGACATTAAACACTATGGCATAGATTACAAAGCGCAGGGTATCTATCAATATCGCTGCACAGCGCTAGGATTAGCACTCAAATTGATATTACAAGTCTATGGTAAAGAAGAATAACCAGAGAATGTTTAGGGGCCTATCTATCAAGCTCTGAATGGACCGCTGCTCCATAACCCTGTCCGCCTTGCATAAAATGTTTTTTGTCAGCAAATTTTGATTTAGTTTTAGTCATAGTCTTTTGACTAAAATGTCATTTTATGTTGGATCAGGTCAGACAGACATTTGTTAAATAGGCCTCTGAGTGCGGACCCACATCCCTTTAGAGTGCCCTATACTTTCAAATGGATATTGCTACAGAGCTAAACATTGCTCATATTAGGTGGAAAGTTATGTGTTGCACTTGAGGGTAACACATAGTAGTGTTAAAAAAGCACAACTTGAGACTTGAAGTAAAGTGTTAGGGCTACAAAAACACATGTAAAACATATTACATATATATATATATATATATATATATATATATATATATACATATATATATATATGTATATATATTTATATGTATACATATATATATATATATATATATACTGTATATATATATATATATATATACATATATAAAGTAAAACATAATTATTGAAATAAATGTATAAGAAGGTATTGAAAGGTATATGGTACATGACAAGGTGTTTGACAGGAAAAGGCTCAAAAGTGTATGTATATATATATATATATATATATATAAGTATGTATATATCTGTATATTTGTGTTTATCTGCGTACATATGTATGTGCACACAAACACATATATACACATATACTGTTTATACATTTATATATATCTTTGAGCCCTTCCCAGTCAAATGCCTTGACATATAAAATATCCATTGCAAACAAAGTGAATGTATTTTTTATTATTAATAAAAATACCTTTGTTCTTTACTGAGAAGAAAATGTTGTTTTTAATTTTAAATTTTAAATATATATGGGTGTGTGGGTGTGTGTGTGTATATATATATATATATATATATATATATACTTGTAGAGTAATTCCGCATTCACTTAAGTGAATACAGGCTTGGATCCGGACACCCTGGTAGCATATGAGAAATATGAGTGCAGACTCCTACAACTACTTTTACTATATATATATATATATATATATATATATATATATATATATATATATATATATATATATATATATATATATATATATAAAGAAATACTTGAGAGAGAAAAGAAACAAGAAGATACTTATTTCCATAAAGACAGGGATTTCAGCACTCTTTTAGTCTATTATTATTATTATTATCGGTTATCTGAGTGCCAACAGATTCCGCAGCGCTAAGTAGTCAAAATAAATAGCTCCAAGCAAATGTTTGTGCGAAACAAAATAACAGTTTATTGGCATAGACAATAGAACGCCGTGACTCACTGCATCCCGCAACACAAGGGATGTGCAATTTTTTTTTAGAGCATTCAGTATAGGCCAATCGAAATATAGTTACAATTAATAAAAAATGAATTGTTACAATGTGATAACCTGCCCGGACAGGGTGAACCAAGGTACCTCGTAATGCAAATACAAGAGAATCAACTCTATATGAGTAAAGGAGTATATTTTTGATAACCACACCCAGCTGCACACAGAACCTTCACCAATGTTTGTGGAGGTATAGCCTGGGCAGTCTAATATCAAGGGATCTAGGTTATCAATAGCTTGAACAAGCAGCGGGATATCTTTCTAGCTCAACCCTGGGAAACCATTGATGTGTTCCGCAATACAAAGAAAACTCTAACAGCACTGGCAGTTCCGGAAGGAAGGTGTAGTATGTCGATATTGCTTAAAGTGACATTGTACCTGGCCGTTTGCAGTTTAAAGTCAATAGTGCCAATGCCAAAAGCACCTGTTGTTCACGGATGACAAGTTGCCTGTGTTGACACCTGTCGAGGAGGTCTAATTGAGCATAAAATTCAAGCACACATTTAAGGATAACATTGTTTCCTACTGCAATTTTCATTTTCTGCATGGAAATTCGAATGGGATTGTCCTATGATTCTTTGGGACTCTCTTATTAACACAGCTAGTTTTCCCATGCCTGAGCGTACTAATCCTATATGCAAACTGCTTGTTATTTTTCCTTAACATCATTGCTTGGTTTAGAGTGTCTGATTATACAACTTAGATCCAATTTCTTACTTGCCCAGGATATACCTCTTTAACCTTCTGGGGTTCTGTGTGCAGCAGGGTGTAGTTGTTCTAATATACACTCTGCCTATCTCTTGCTACTGTCTGCTTAGCATAATGATGTTTTATATATGCAAATCTTGTCAATTATGAGCCTGTTTTCGATCAGTGTTAAGTTTGACGGCAAATTTCAATTTAGTCTTAGTTTTAGTCTTTTGACTAAAATGCCATTTTAGTTTTAGTCGTATTTTAGTCATCTGAATTGTTTTAGTTTTAGTCTAGTTTTAGTCGACTGAATCTCCAGTAGATTTTAGTCGACTAAAATCTAAGGGGTTTAGTTAAAGTGTAATGCGTTATTTAAGCATTTCTCTATAATTTGCAAACTGATTACATACACCAGGAGTAAACATAACACCTGTTAATATTTATGGTATTAAGGTTTAAACATGCAATACAGACACAGATTTAGCCGTTGTGATATGTAACATCTTTATTAAACTTTAAAATATAAAAAAACAAAACTGTAAACTGTATTGGCTGTATTGCACATATTACCCAATATAAAAACTTTAACAATTCTCTGTTAATAATTAAAACAAGTATCAAGTAACTCAACACAACAAAAAGTTTCTGCAGATAGCACAGGCACAGCATAACTTAAACCCATATTCATAGGTTATGCTTATTTCTATAGGAAGAATCAATTGATTGTTTACAGATTTGAATAAATTTCGGCAACGATATTAGCACTGCTCTAGAACTTCCAAACTCATTATATACTCCTGGAGTAAAGGTTTATTAACCTGATTTTATTTATGGTATTAAGGTTTGAACATGCAATACATATTTAACAAATTTAACTGTTGTGGTATATAACATGTCTTTATTTAGCTTAAAATTTAATAAAATTAAGTTTAGTAAATGTTACAAAAGAGCAGTAATTGGATAGGGATTGATTAACACCTTGCATAAAATGTTTTTTGTCAGCAAATTTTGATTTAGTTTTAGTCATAGTCTTGACTAAAATGTCATTTTAGTTTTAGTCATATTTTAGTCATCAGAATTTCTTTAGTTTTATAGTCATTTTAGTCTAGTTTTAGTCGACGAAATTAACACTGTTTTCGATGTGTGTATTCTATTGATAACCTAGATCCCTTGATATTAGACTGCCCAGGCTATACCTCCACAAACATTAGTGAAGGTTCTGTGTGCAGCTGGGTGTGGTTATCAAAACTATACTCCTTTACTCATATAGAGTTGATTCTCTTGTATTTGCATTACGAGGTACCTTGGTTCACCCTGGCCAGTCAGGTTATCACATTGTAACAATTCATTTTTTATTTATTGTAACTATATTTTGATTGGCCTATACTGAATGCTCTAAGTATAAAATGGCACATCCCTTGTGTTGCGGGATGTAGTGAGTCACGGCGTTCTTTTGTCTATGCCAATAAACTATTTTGTCTCGCACAAACATTTGCTTGGAGCTATTTATTTAGACTAAAAGAGTGCTGAAATCCCTGTTTTTATGGAAATAAGTATCTTCTTGTTTCTTTTCTCTCTCAAGTATTTCTTGATATATATTATGTAAGGGTCTGCACCACAGGATAAAAGGCCTTTTTCGCTAGGGTGATAGTGTATACAGTATATTTTTGTACTTCCCTGAGTCAGCTCCCAGCCCTAGCACTTGCTTCCCACTCTGTTCTTTCCTCAATTGAATATATACAGTATATATATATATATAAAACTAAAAAGAACATTTTCTTCTAAGTGAAGAACAAAGATACATAAATATTTCTTAACGCACCTTTGGCTTTAGCGCATTTGTCCTAGCATACCTTAAGGTTGGCACAAAGGCGAAAGCCAGAAGAGGCTTTTCTAGCACAACCCATAGAAGTCTATGGGGAAAGGGAGTTAGCGTGGTTATGCTGTCCGACCTCCATATGTTAACTCGCACACTAACATTTTCCTTTCAACTTGTAATACCAGAATAGGAGTAGTATTGATTTAACTTTAACGCTAACATTTTTGCGCTCCACTTGTAATTTAGCCCTATATAAACGATAGATAGAATAATGTCTTCAAAACAAAGTTTGCCCTGAGAATAATATGCAGATGGATTTTAAAAAATTATATTCGTTGACAAAATTTAAAAAAATTAGTAACATTTTAGTGTCTATAAACCCATGTCATAAACTGCGTCTCCTCTGCTGAGGCCAATCAGGGACAGTTATAAATGGCTCACTAGAGTGTGCAACCAATGACTGCGTAGAATATAGTGGTGCTAAAGTCTGGACTTCTACTTTTAACTGGAATTGAAAAGCCAATTTTCAGAATTTAAATTATAGGAAAAAAGAGAAAAAAATAAATAATGAAAGTATATTGTAAAATGTTTTTACTACATATAAAAAAAATTGTATTTTACAATTTCAAAGTGTTAAATGCCCATTTAAAGGGACATTAAAGGGTAAATATAAATTTAATGTAAAAATAAATACATGTAATTTTTAAACAAATTGTCTACTTTTGCAAAAAGGTTACACTCTTGGAACACCCCCTTACTGTAAAGATACAGCCAGTGATTGATGGATACTCAGATATGCCTGCTTCTCATTTCTTTACCAGCTGAATCCTCATCTGGAGTGTTACAGAAGCACAACTTTGACTGTGTATTTAACTAATTTGCAGGGGTTAAACGCACAGCAAAATTAATACATTTGTTATATCGGAATAGAGCATTTTATTTTTACACCACAATGTCTATTCAACTTGGGAGAATACTGTGAATTGTATAGGTTCCAGCACAAAACCATGTGCACGCGTAGGCAGTAGAAGGCACGTAAATATGCAGTTGTCTGACAGTGGTATTAAAGATGAATCTAACAATTTCCTGTGGTGCATACTTTTACCATCCAAAGAATTCCATAAACAGGTATATCACAATATACAGAAATACTTCAAAATAATAGAACGAATATCTAATAAAAACACAACTATTAAATAAAGAAAAGTTAACATTATTTAATTTTGCAAACGATTGTAGTGATATATCTTGCATACATAAGGTGAAGGGTGGATACAGTGATTCTTTCATGTAAAGTCAAATACGGTTATTGAATACAGTGATTCTTTTATTTAGAGCAAGAGTATAATCAAAATTAAACTTTTGATTCAGATAGAGCATGCATTTTAAACAAATTTACAATTAAAGTTGGAAAATGAAACCTTTGGCACAACATCAAAGGCAACCTTGTAGTATAAAGGACTCAATCGGTGCAAATGCCTGCGCATGCACTTAAAGGGACATTCTGGTCAAAATTTTAATTCACATAGATGAATTACATCTTTGAACAGAAACATATTTGCAATATACTGTACATGTATTAGCTTCTAGTAAAAGTTATCACTGTTGTGTTAGCATTTTTCTCTGCACGTGCATGTGAAGCATAGCTAGATATTCTCAGTGCACCAGCATTTTAAATACTGCAGCTGCTCAGAATACAAGTGGGGTTTGTATTATGTCAGCAATTAACAAATTGAGTCATAACCAGATGGTACAATCACCTTAGGTTCTCTGAGCAAATGCTGTGTTTAAAAATGCTGGCGCACGGTGCATACTTAAATACACGATTGAAACAGCTATAGCTTTTATTAGAAGCATTTAAGGTAATACATATATATTACATAAATGCTTATATTCACAACTAAAAGGTACCCATGTGGATTCCAATTTTGGCTGGAATGTCCCATTAACTGAGAGGCACCCAAGTGCACAGTAAAGATGCACCAATTAGTGGTTTCTTATAGTTCAAGAAGAGAATATTTTTTTTAAATGAACTTATATGTGTTTGGTACATGTCCTGCAGGCCAAGCAATGATAAATTGGCCTCCACTAATGCTTTATATACAGCACAAAAACGTCCATTCATTGTTAGCGGATAAATACAAACATAGAAAGCACCTTACATAAAAGAGGTCTGTTCATTTAATGATCACTGAAACACAGTAGTATGGTTGCAGGGAACTGCCCCTGAACCTGGGTTCTTCTATTGTATGATACAGATCATTTGTTTACTTACGGTCAATAAGCATTTTCTCTCTCAGTTTTTGCTCTAATCGCCCTTGTTGATCTTCAAGGTCTAGTTCTTTGGCACTACAAAAAAAATATTTTGTTAACTGCGTATACACAATAAACATGCACTATAGCAAGCAGTAATAGAACCTAATAGGATTTTTTTTTATATTTATTAAAGTGACATAAAACTTACAAAAAGAAAATGTTCTGTGTTCAAACATTTTATTATTGCACCATTGCTTATATATAACTTGGCATGTAACCCTTGTCAGCTCCAGTGCAGCAATGCACTACTGAGAGATAGCTTAATGGAACATGAAACGCAAAATGTTTCTTTCACGATTCAGATAGCGCAGTGATGGCAAACCTTGCCACTCCAGATGTTTCAGAACTACATTTTCCATGATGCTTAGGAACTCTGAAGTCCAATTGAGCATCTTGGGAAATGTAGTTCTGAAACATCTGGAGTGCCAATGTTAGCCATCACTGCGATAGAGCACACCATTTTAAACAACTTTGCAATGTACTTTTATTATCTAATTTGATTAGTTCTCTTGGTATCATTGGTTAAAAAGCATACACAGGTAGGCTTAGGGACTGGCTTCTGATTGTTGACTGCACATATATTCCTTCAGCTAGCTCCCAGTAGTGCATTGCTGCTGCTGCTGCTTCAATAAAGGATACTAAGAGTATGAAGCAAAATTGATAGTAGAAGTCAATTGGAAAGCTGTTTAAAAATGTATGCTCTATATGAATCATAAAAGAAAAAAAATTGTTTCATGTCCCTTTAAGTATCTGGTCAGCCAATGACAAGAGATATAGATCTGTAGCCACCAATCACCAGCTACATGCCAGCAATGCATTGCTGCTCCCCAGCCAATATAGGTATGTTATTCAACAGAGCATACCAAGAGAACTAAGTACATTTGATAATAGAATTAAACTGTCTTAAAATTGTATTCTATGTCTGAACCAGTGTTTCCCAAATGCAGTCCTCAAGTACCCCCAACAGGCCAGGTTTTCAGTATAACTGAACTAGAGCATAGGGGAAATAATCAGCTGATGGGTGAGAGTAGGTTAGTTACCATGGTTACTGATCAGCTGATTACTTCACCTGTGCACTAGTTCAGCTATAATCAAAACGTGGCCTCTGAGGACCGCGTTTGGGAAACACTGGTCTGTACCATGAAAGTATATGTTTGACTTTCAGGTCCCTTTAAATGTAAAATATACATATATCATGCATATGAATGCTATTTGAGCATGTTAAAATATTTTTTCTCGAAAAGTGTTAAACTAAAGCGGTTTAAATTAATTCTGAAACTAAGAGGAAATGCGTATTTGTGCACAGAACAATACATAAAGCAAAAATCGCTCATTCGCTCATAATAACATCTCCCACAGCTTTATAGCACAAAAAGCCTGAACTAATACTTAATATTAACTTACAAGAAAATATTCTCAGATGCAACTAAGACAAATACTGATTTTAATGCCCTTTAACCCTTCGCTGCTAAGCCTTTTTCATACACGTGTACAAAGCTGATTTTTAGCTTTTTTGCTGCTTAAGGGGACATTAAACACAGATGGTAATATAAAAGGATAAATGCAATATATATAATAAAAAGTCTGCAATACTGTATACTTTCATTATGTAATTTGTTCCCTTTTCATGTAATTCCGTTCTGAAATTGTTAACTTTTCAGTTCCTGTTAGAAATGGAAGCCAATGGCTGCACACTCTAGTGACCTATCTTTAACTGTCCACAGCAGATACAGTAACCTAAGTTACAACATGGCAGCTCCCATTGTTTTATAGACACTAAAACTTTACACTTATTTTGTCACTATTTAAACAACTAATAAAACTTTAAAACATGAATCTACGTGTTATTCTCAGACTCATTTTTTCTTTGAATGCATCCTTCTACCTAGCATTTATTTAGTGTTTAATGTCCCTTTAAATTTAAACTCTATTGTAAGTCATATTTCAATGATACACACACATTATATATTGTTTTTTCCCCAGTAGCTCTAGCATATTCTGAATATACCATTATCCCTTCCTTAAACTGCAGGCTAAGTTTAGACCTTCCCAAATATAAAGAGAAGCAAAAGGAAGGGTGTAGTGATTTTCTTGCTTATATCAGAACCAGCCTTGGGATAAAAGTTAAACATGGAATGATAAATAAGTATACCCATTAAAAAAAGGAGGTGTCCCTGCAGACAAATGAAATTCAAAACAATAACCAGTAGAAACTGATTATGTTCCAAATATTAGACAAATAAAGGTCCACACCAACCAATCTGCCTACGTTATATCAGTATACGTAGGCTATGAGTATAATAGTGAAATGCGTTGCTCAGGATTGGAATGTAGCCTGGCATATATGGTTATGTATAGCAAAGATAGAGCTCACAGTATGAAGGTGTGGCGGGCTCCAACTAAAGTGTAGTGATATTTTAGAGATGACACAATAGCTTAGAGATGAAACAATGAGTCATATAAGGCAGAATACAGCAATATACATAGTCGTTTGTAGTCAACAACAGCCTAGATGGCACAATACAAAAGAAAACACTATTAATATTGCAGTGGTGTTGAACAAAAGTGTGTAAGCTAGTTTCACTACCTCACTCCACGGGTGGAATGGACTCTGAGAAAACAAAGGTGTGTAGTGAGAATAGGACCCATCAGGGCTATGTATGGATGTCACCCAGTCCGTATTTTACTGACATGGTCAGTAATTTTCTAATTAGGTCAAAGTTGAAAATAAAGATTAAATATAGAAATAAAGATCATGGTCAAACTTCTTCTAAGTTTATAAGAATCCAATTATAAGTAAACGATTATTTAAAATCTGTCCTACCAGCGTTAGTTCCTGATTTATTCTGTATAATTATTTATGCAAATGCATGCTAGTGAGTGTAGCCAGTATTATTTACAGAGAAGGTTGCAACCCTATGACCATCGGATCCCAGCCAGCTTTTCACCCTGGATTAAAAGATTGACAAACTGAGTCCAGAGTCCCGCTGCATCCCCAGATTAACCCAGGTTGAACTGCAGAGTGTAAAGCAGAATGCAGTCTAACAAGGGCAGTACAGATTACCTGCAGAGGCCCTGCTGATCTCTACTCCTCTCTACCTGTGTACAGCTCAGGGCAATCGCTGACCTGCTAATACTTTTGCAACTGCAGGGCTTCAGCATGGTAAGTAAAGCAGTGGGATCTTCCACACATCCACACTCTACCCAGATAGTAAGTATCTGCTCCTCTCTATAGTTGTTGGGGGTATGTAGAGGAAGGGTGCACAGTCCCTTTATGAGACACACAGACCCTCTGTACTTAGTGCAGGCTGAATATTACAAGAAGGCCTCTGCATCTTGCTGTATTCTGGTGTGATATTGGAAATCAGATTGCGCTTGTCTTTAATAATTCACATAACGCTATAAACCTTCCATCATCAGAGCTAATTGTCCAATGGGACCTGCAATGATTCCAGAGAGCTTAGGTTGTGCAGTACAGTATAGTGCTATCCGGCTAGTTCACAGAGAAAAAGAGCTGCTAGGTTCACAGAGGTCTAGTCTGATCTGTGCCATGTTAAGCTTTAAGAGTCAGATGCACTGAGCTGTCATCAGATATATGAAGTTCAATCAATGCTAAATGGGCTGTAGGGACACAATCCTTTGAGAAAAAGCACAAGCAGTTTGTGATTCTCAAACTTTATAACAGATTAAGTTATCCTTAAGGCAGAGAACATAATGCTGTATCTGATCATAGCTGCCACCCGTAGGTTCCCCCGGCCCTCTCTAATTCTATCATACACATATACAATTATCTGTCCTGCTAAAGTAAAGTGCTCAATTGTATAATGGTCATGAAGAGGCTTAATGCAATTTATTCGACAATGTTTTTCATTTTTTTTGCATCCTTTTCTTTGCATGCAAATGACAATAGAAGTTGTCTTCTTAGATTTGCAGGATATTCCAAGCATGGACCATATATCGATAATTACTAAATATATTGGCCTAGATTACAACTGGAGCAATACATTTTCTTTTACAAGATATGACGAGTCCACGGATTTCATCCTTACTTATGGTATAATGCCTCCTGGTCAGCAGGAGGAGGTAAAGAGCTCCACAGCAGAGCTGCATAAATAGCTCCTCCCTCCCCCCCCCAACCCAGTCATTCTCTTTGCCTGCGTTAGTGATAGGAGTGAGGTAAAGTGAGGTGTTAGTTTAGATTCTTCAATCAAGAGTTTTTTTATTTTCAAACGGTACCGAAGTGTGCTGTTTTTATTACAGAGCAGCTTCTGAATAGCCTTTTAGGCTATGGGAACTGGGGACTTTTGTATCTACTGCGCCTCCCATATTTGTGCTGCATTGTCTGTATATGGTCTTTTGAGGTTGTAACCAAGAACCTTCTATTTCACAGGACCTCAGGAGGAAGATTGGACCTCTTGATACTGTGAAGTTGTCATGCTGTACCTTCAGCATAGAGGTAAGTGCAGTTTTTATTCTGGGCCACGGCATATTTCAGATTAACTGTACAGACTATAATACATTGGGGACTAGATGGGTTTCCCTTTATATTTTCCCCCAGACATTCGGGCAGTTTTTCATAACCTAGAAGCGCTGGGGTGTGCGTACATAGCCAAATTATTTTAAGTATCCAGACATTCTAAGGGGCAGACCGGAATTGACTTAAAAGCACTTGAAAAATGTTATATGGGTATACGCTATAACCAGACACTCTAGCATGTATGTGGGACCTAGAAGCGCTGGGAAGTGTTTGTGTGTACTTTAATCACGGGCTGGCTGACGCTGGGGATGTTTTTTTTTCAGAAAGATTATATTTATTTATGAGGCTCCGGTTCTTGGCGGTATTCTGAGGTGTTTGACTGTTACGCCCACGAAGGGCGGGGCTTTATTTTTAGCGCGCTTTGACAGCGCAGCTCTCTCTATTCCGGTGGCAGCATCTACTCAGCCCCTAAGTCCACTTGCGGGAGAATTTACAAGCGACTTAGGTGCACAGTGTGGCGGAGTTAAGATTGGTCAGGAGGCAGGTAGGAGCCGCAGCAGAGCTGCTGCGGGGTGACTGTGTGATTTTGCAAATTAAAACAGTACAATATTTTTAGAACCATCGTGCAGGGAATGTGAAATTGACCCTCTGCCTTAGTTATTAAGCTTTATTTCAGATTGCTTCCTTAATACGATAAATTTATTTAAGTATCAGCTTGATTTTCTTAAAGATACAGTACAACACATTTATTACAGTGATTTGACCAAGATTGCCTTTTGTTTAGGTTATCATGGATGACCTTGAACAAAATACATGTCCTATGTGTTTGGATGCCATTGTGGAACCCCCAGTTACACTTTGTCCCTTATGTATTGAAAGGGCTTCACAGTGTAAAGAACACATTTTCTTTAATAAAGATATGTCTAATGAATGTCCTCAGACTGATGAAAATCAGGGTATGTCACATATTTCTCCCCAAGCCTTTAACGCCCGCACAGGGGACGCCATGCTCTTCAACGGCGTCTGCTTCATTTACTCTGCAGGATATGGCTGCAGTTACGTCATCCACTCTTACAGAAGTTTTATCTAAGTTGCCAGTGTTACAAGGCAAGCGCAGCAGGACAGAGACCCACGTGGTTCCTGCAACTTCTGATGCTTTAATAGCTATCTCCGATATGCCTTCCCAGGGCTCTAAATTGGGGGGGGTAGGGAGGCCCTATCTGAGGGGGAATTATCTGACTCAGGAAGTGCATTACCCCAGACAGACTCGGACGTCATGTCCTTCAGGTTTAAGCTTGAACACCTCCGCCTTTTGTTACGAGAGGTTTTAGTGACTCTGGACGACTGTGACTCTATTGTGGTCCCCCCAGAGAAATTGAGTAAGATGGATAAATACTTAGAGGTCCTTCTTGTTCCGATGTTTTTCCGGTTCCTAAGAGAATTTTGGAAATTATTACAAGGGAATGGGAGAGACCGGGTATCCCGTTCTCCCCTTCCCCTATGTTTAGGAAAATGTATCCTATAGCTGACACCGTTCGAGACTCTTGGCGGATGGTCCCTAAGGTGGAGGGAGCTATCTCTACCCTGGCTAAGCATACGACTATTCCTATTGAGAACAGTTGTGCTTTCAAGGACCCTATGGATAAAAAGTTGGAGGGTCTTCTAAAAAAGCTTTATAGTCATCAAGGGTTTCTTTTACAACCGACAGCCTGCATTGTTACTGTCACAACTGCGGCTGCCTTTTGGTTTGACGCTCTAGAAGAGTCCCTTAAGACTGAGACTCATTTAGAAGAAATAATGGATAGAATTCAGGCCCTTAAGTTGGCTAATTCTTTTATTACGGATGCTGCCTTTCAGATCGCCAAATTGGCGGCTAAGAATTCAGGATTTCCCATTTTAGCGCGCAGAGCCTTATGGTTAAAATCTTGGTCTGCGGATGTGTCCTCTAAATCAAAGCTCTTGGCGATTCCTTTCATTTCTGACATTACGGGAGGTAAGGGTCACCTCCTCCCTCAGGACAAAACAGCTAAACAAAGGGGACGACAGAATAATTTTCGTTCCTTTCGAAACATCAAGGGAATCCCCTCTTCCTCTTCTGCTAAACAGGAAGGGAATTATTCTCAAGCCAAACCTACCTGGAAACCTAACCAGGGTTGGAACAAGGGTAAACAACCCAAGAAACCTGCCGCTGCTACCAAGACAGTATGAAGGGGCGGCCCCCGTTCCGGGACCTAGTAGGGGGCAGACTTTCTCTCTTTGTCCAGGCTTGGATAAGAGACGTTCAGGATCCCTGGACACTAGATATCGTGTCTCAAGGGTATCAGTTGGAGTTCAAAAATTCCTTCCCAAAGGGAAGATTTCTTCTTTCACGATTGTCTGTAGACAAATATAAAAAAGAGAGGCGTTCTTAAGTTGTGTAGAAGACCTCTCCACCATGCGAGTAATTTGTCCCGTTCCAATACAGGAACAGGGGCAGGGGTTTTACTCAAATCTTTTTGTGGTTCACAAAAAAGAGGGAACGTTCCGACCCATTTTAGATCTCAAGAGTCTAAACAAGTTTCTCAGAGTTCCATCCTTCAAGATGGAGACTATTTGGACAATTCTCCCATTGATCCAGGAGGGTCAATATATGACTACCGTGGACTTAAAGGATGCATATCTTCATATTCCTATCCACAAGGATCATCACCAGTTCCTAAGGTTTGCCTTCCTGGACAAACATTTTCAGTTCGTGGCTCTTCCTTTCGGTCTGGCCACGGCACCCAGGATCTTCACAAAAGTTCTAGGATCTCTGCTAGCGGTTCTCAGACAGCGGGGCATTGCAGTGGCGCCTTATCTGGACGATATTCTGATCCAGGCGTCGTCTTATCAACTGACAAAGTCTCATACCGACATGGTTCTGTCCTTTCTAAGGACTCACGAGTGGAAGGTGAATCTAGAAAATAGTTCACTAATTCCACAGACAAGGGTTCCTTTCCTGGGTACTCTAATAGACTCTCTATCCATGAAAATCTTCTTGACGGAAGTCAGAAAGATAAAGATTCTGAATACATGCCGAGCCCTTCAGTCCAATCCGCGGCCATCAGTGGCTCAGTGCATGGTGGTAATTGGATTGATGGTGGCGGCAATGGACATTATTCCGTTTGCTCATTTTCATCTCAGACTTCAGGCTCTACAACTGAGCATGCTCAGATAGTCGAATGGATTATGGATTATGGATAGATCTGGATCAGGAGACAAGAGACTCTCTTCTTTTGGTGGTTGTCACAGGATCATCTGTCCCAAGGGATGTGCTTCCGCAGACCCTCATGGGTGATAGTGACAACGGACGCCAGTCTACTAGGATGGGGTCTGGAATTCCCTGAAGGCTCAGGGTGTGTGGACTCAGTTGGAGTCTCTACTTCCAATCAATATTCTGGAGTTGGCTTCGGCAAAGTTCATCCAATTTCAGTCGGACAACATCACGACTGTGGCTTACATCAATCACCAGGGAGGAACAAGGAGTTCCTTGGCGATGACAAAAGTATCCAAGATAATTCGGTGGGCGGAGGCTCACTCTTGTTATCTGTCAGCAATCTACATCCCAGGAGTAGACAACTGGGAAGCGGATTTTTTGAGCAGACAGACGTTTCATCCGGGGGAGTGGGAACTCCACCTGGAGGTCTTTGCCACACTGATTCTCAGATGGGGCAGGCCGGAGCTGGATCTCATGGCGTCTCGTCTGAATGCCAAGCTCTGAGATACGGATCCAGGTCCAGGGATCCTCAGGCCGAACTGATAGATGCCTTGGCAGTGCCTTGGTCATTCAACCTAGCTTGACAGGGCCTTTTCATTCAGGGACCCTTCCATCATCCGAATCTAATTTCTCTGAGGCTGACTGCTTGGAGATTGAACGCTTGATTTTATCTAAGCGGGGGTTTTCTGATGCGGTCATCGATACCTTAATTCAGGCACGCAAGACTGTTACTAGAAAGATTTACCATAAGATATGGCGTAAATATCTTTATTGGTGCGAATCCAAGGGCTACTCATGGAGTAGGGTTTAGATTCCCAGGATTTTATCTTTTCTCCAAGAAGGATTGGAGAAAGGGTTGTCAGCAAGTTCTTTAAAAGGACAGATTTCTGCTTTGTCTATTTTGCTACACAAGCATCTGGCAGATGTTCCAGATGTTCAATCTTTTTGTCAGGCCCTGACTAGAATCAGACCTGTGTTTAGACCAATTGCTCCTCCTTGGAGTTTGAATTTAGTTTTTAATGTTCTTCAAGGGGTTCAGTTTGAACCTATGCATTCCATAGATATTAAGTTATCATCTTGGAAAGTTTTATTTTTGGTTGCGATTTCTTCTGCTCGCAGAGTTTCTGAGCTTTCGGCATTACAATTTGATTCTCCTTATCTTATTTTCCATGCGAATAAGGTGTTGTTATGTACCAAACCTGGTTTTCTTCCTAAGGTTGTTTCTAACAAGAATAATAATCAGGAAATTGTTGTTCCTTCCTTGTGTCCTAACTCTTCTTCTAAGAAGGAGCGTCTGTTACATAATTTGGACGTAGTCCGTGCCTTGAAGTTCTACTTCCAGGCGACTAAGGATTTTCGTCAAACATCTTCATTATTTGTGTTTTTTGCTGGGAAACGTAGGGGTCAGAAGGCTACGGCTACCTCTCTTTCTTTTTGGCTGAGGAGTATCATCCGTGTTGCATATGAGACTGCTGGACAGCAGCCTCCAGAATGAATTATGGCTCATTCTTCTAGGGCTGTGGCTTCCTCATGGGCATTTAAAAATGATGTTTCTGTTGAACAGATTTGCAAGGCTGCAACTTGGTCGTCTCTTCACACTTTTTCCAAATTTGATACTTTTGCCTCGTCTGATGCTGTTTTGGGGAGAAAGGTTCTTCAAGCCGTGGTGCCTTCCGTTTAGGTTCCTGTTTGAATTTTAATGATATTGCATGTTTAAAGGTATTTGACTGGGAAGGGCTCTAAAGTGTATATATACTGTAAACCTATATAAGTGTATACATGTGTATTTTGTGTATATATGTGTGCACATATATATTTACACATATAAACACATAAATACACATATATACACATATATACACACACATACATATTTAGACACACACACGTATATATATATATATATATATATATATATATATATATACACACATACACACACACACACAAACACATTGGAGTCCTTCCTAGTTAGAAACCTTGTTATATACCATATCCCTTCTAACACCCTTTTTTATTAATATTTAAATTATATATTTATATAAAAAAGTATATATATATATATATATATATATATATATATATATATATATTATAATAGAACCCGCTCCAAAGGATATTTTGGTGATTAGTAATGGAACACCTGACTGACAAAGTATTTGCAGATGAACCAGTGCACGGAACTCATAAATCTATTAATATGAAAAAGTAAGAAAAAAAGCAGATGAGTTAATCCAGCACAGACTAAATTGCAAACCAAATCTAATGACAGAATGAGTCTATAAAGAATCACAGAAAGCTGCTGATTCCAACCAGAGAGAGCTTTATTGGTAAATAACTATCTCTGTATATCACTTAAATCAAATATTAATGTATATAGAACAAAAAATGTATAAAGAAATCCAAAAAGCCTAGGAAAAATCAGGCCTGAAGCTGCCTTTGAAGTGAAGATAAGTCTAACGTTGGCTATTAACACACTGCTTTAACTAACCATTCGGCTACAGTGACTATGTGCTATTACATTTCATCTGTGCTGCGTCAAACTGGCATATATATGTTGCTGGGCTTTTGATCACAAGTTATAGTTGCTGCTATATGTTGCATATTGAGATTCTGCTGATATTTTGTTACTGTATGTTAATACTATTTTGTTCACTTGCTTGATGATTTATTCTTACCGTTTAATAGAGGTGAAATTTGGTCTAGGCCCTTAACTTCTAGTATATATACCGGTATATTTTGGTTATATCAGGCCTGATTTTTCCTAGGCTTTTTGGATTTCTTTATACATTTTTTGTTCTATATACATTAATATTTGATTTATGTGATATACAGAGATAGTTATTTACCAATAAAGCTCTCTCTGGTTGTAATCAGCAGCTTCCTGTGATTCTTTATAGACTCATTCTATCATTAGATTTGGTTTGCAATTTAGTCTGTGCTGGATTAACTCATCTGCTTTTGTTCTTACCTTTTCATATATATATATATATATATATATACAGCAGGCAGGCCAGCACTCACGGTTAACATTTCATCCACCCAGGGTGCTTCCAAAGTATTGATAGTAGTGAAGAAAAGGGATGCACTCGCCAGGATTTTCAAAGTTACCATTTAATGTAACGTTTCGGGGTGTTACCCCCTTCGTCAGACAATACAAAATAACAATAATCAATATTTTGTATTGTCTGACGAAGGGGGTAACACCCTGAAACGTTACTTTAAATGGTAACTTTGAAAATCCTGGCGAGTGCATCCCTTTTCTTCACTAATATATTTATATATATATATATATATATATATATATATATATATATATACATACATATACAGTATATATATTTGTGAGTAATACTTTATTCTAATGTGTTTTACGTCTATTTTGTGCACTTTTTTTTTACTTTTACAGTTTACTTCAGGTCTCAAGTCACGCTAAATATTGTAGCGCAGTTTCGACTTGAGCTTGAGCGCAAACTATAAGTTTTGTCTTGTAATATGAGTGTAAATTACCGTTGTCGCGATAGCCACACACAACCATACACATAGCTATATACATATACTGTGTATATATATATATATATATATATATATATATATACACATTATCGCCGTTTCCATTGAAACACCTTGTCATATACAATGTACCTTTTAACCCCTATAAAAAAAAAATATTAACAGTTATATAAATATTTTTTATCAGATAATGTATATATAAGTGTAATACTTTATTTAATGTATTTATGTTGTGTTTGGCGCACATTTTTTTTTAACTCTTAGTCTTTTCACTAGGGGATAGATTTATTAAATGCTTCTTAAAGGGCCACTGTAAGTAAATATTTTCTATGCCTGTTACTAACTAACTACCCCAAATATGCTTTTTATCAATAGCATTTCATTAACATATCTCTACTGTATATCAGAAATCTTGTCTGCAAATTTAATTGTTTTCCAAACTCACTCCGTGGGTATCCTTTGCTCTGTACCAATCCGTTTACAATACCTAGGTTTCAAAATGGCGCTTTAAACACAATTTCATTGGTTTAAGTATTTTGAACACACAGTGCTGAAAATAGTGGGCAGGATAACGTGACATCATCAGCGAATAAAAGATATAACTTTTATAACATTATGAAACTTCATTTTGGAGAAAATATAGGTCAGTAGGTTTTAATTAATGTTTATTAACTTTAATATGTTAGTTGTTTGGCTTAACAATTATAACAGAAAGTAATCCTTTAAAGTGAAGGTCAATTTTTATGAATTAGTGCCCGGTTTTTAATAATCCTATTAAAAACAAGGGCACTTTAATTCATGAAAATTGACATTTCACTCGTTTTATTCAAAAACTTACCTTTTAATCCTGGCAGCCGCTCCAGCACTTAATTCGCCCGTCGCAAGCTGTCTTCGCGGGTCCGAAATGACAAATCCGGCTTCCTCCAATCACGGCGTTGCATCAGGCCAAGATTCCCCCAGGGGGGAAGCCGTGATTGGAGGAAGCCGGATTCGTCATTTCTGACGTCTGCAGAGGCTTCCGACAGCCTGGGGAAACGCTGGAGCGGCTGTGAAGATTAAAAGGTAAGTTTTTGAAGAAAACGAGTGAAATGTAAATTTTGATGAATTAAAGTGCCCTTGTTTTTAATAGGTTTATTAAAAACCGGGCACTAATTCATCAAAATTGATCTTCACTTTAACTTCAGTATCCAGGCGAGCCGGAAACTTCGGATGTAGACAGCAACATCCGCTGCTTGTTAATGCATCACTTCCAGCTAAATAAGCATATGCCGAGTGAAACAGTAATATCTTTTACTAAAAACATTCTTGCTAATACAAGTGTATTGGAAAAAGGTCTACTGTGAATGAAATTCAGTCATGCACATTTCAATGTTGAATATTATGTCCCTTTAAGTAGAAAGCAGGGTGTTTTTTTGGTTCTTGGGAATAGGTTTGAAGAGCAACATTCTTATTTACACATGAGCATTCTAATACTGCATGGTTGGATCTACTACAAATAAGAAATCCTATTAATAGGCAACCAACCCTTAAAGTGACAGTAGAATGGCATGTAATAGATGGTAAAGTTACAACAAAAATCCAGTGTCCTAAGCTGAAGATTAATGCATTATAACTTTCTTAAAGGAACATAAACCCAAAATGTCCTTTGTTGAAAAGCAGGAGGGTAAAATTAGTAGTGTGTACAGTTTTGCAGAGGTATATGGCAGCAGTTTTGCAAGAATTTTATACAAAGATCACTAGATGGCAGCACTATTTCCTCTCATTTAGTGCTCCGACATGTGCACACTACCTAGCTAGATATCTATTCAACAAAGAATAACAAGAGAACAAGGATAATTTGATAATAGAAGTAAATTGGAAGCTTTTTTTAAATTGTATGCTCCAGGAGAGAAAGGTTGAGGTTGCAGGGAAATCAGATCTCCTTGTTTTATCACTTTCTGTACACAAAAATGCTTCCTTATCTTATCTCTGCCTGTTTACAAAATCCCAATTCTTAGAAAGAACAATTGGAAATGCCCTCTGCTGGGAGTTTAAAGGGATAGTAAACCCCAACATTTTCTTTTAAGATTCAGATAGAACATACAATTTTAAACAACTTTCCAATTTAATTATCACATTTTCTTCATTCTCTTGTTATCCATTGCTGAAGGGATAGCATTGCACTACTGAAGCTGAAAATAGTAGTGAATTCCGATTGGCTGATAGGATAGCCAATCAGAATTAAGGTAGGAAAAATCCTATTGGCTGATGCAATCAGCCAATAGGATTGAGCTCGCATTCTATTGGCTGATTGGAACAGCCAATAGAATGCGAGCTCAATCCTATTGGCTGATTGCATCAGCCAATAGGATTTTTCCTACCTTAATTCCTATTGGCTGATAGAATCCTATCAGCCAATCGGAATTCAAGGGACGCCATCTTGGATGACGTCATTTAAAGGAACCTTCATTCTTCATTTGGATGTCGTTGGAAGAGGATGCTCCGTGTCGGCTGGCTTGAAGATGGACCCGCTCCACTCCGGATGGATGAAGATAGAAGATGCCACCTGGATGAAGACTTCTGCCCATCTGGAGGTCCTCTTCTGCCCGGATCGGATGGAGACTTCTGCCCCTCTGGAGGACCACTTCTGCCCGGTTGGGCGAAGATGTCTCAAGGTATGGTGATCTTCAAGGGGTTAGTGTTAGGTTTTATTAAGGGGGGATTGGGTGGGTTTTAGAGTAGGGAGGGTGTGTGGGTGGTGGGTTGTAATGTTGGGGGGGTATTGTATTTTTTCTTACAGATAAAAGAGCTGATTACTTTGGGGCAATGCCCCGCAAAAGGCCCTTTTAAGTATAGGGTAGGGCTTTTTATTATTATTTTTTTTTGGGGGGAGGGGGGTTATATTATTAGGGGGATTAGATTAGGTGTAATTAGTTTTAAAAAATTTATATTATTTTATTATTTTTTGTAATTTAGTGTTTTTTTTCTGTACTTTAGTTTATTGTATTTAATTGTAGTTAGTTTAGGTAATTAATTTAATGATAGTATAGTGTTAGGTGTAATTGTAACTTATGTTAGGGTTTATTTTACAGGTAAATTTGTCTTTATTTTAACTAGGTAGTTATTAAATAGTTAATAACTATTTAATAACTATTGTACCTAGTTAAAATAAATACAAAGTTGCCTGTAAAATAAAAATATACCCTGAGATAGCTACAATGTAACTATTAGTTATATTGTAGCTATCTTAGGGTTTATTTTATAGGTAAGTATTTAGTTTTAAATAGGAATAATTTATTTAATTGTAGAAATTTTATTTTGTTTTATTTAAATTATATTTAAGTTAGGGGTGTTAGGGTTAGAATTAGACTTAGGTTTAGGGGTTAATACATTTAATATAGTAGCAGCGACGTTGGGGTCGGCAGATTAGGGGTTAATAAATGTAGGTAGGTGTCGGCGATGTTAGGGACGGCAGATTAGGGTTTAATAAAATGTAACTAATGTTTGCGAGGCGGGAGTGCGGCGGTTTAGGGGTTAATATATTTATTAAAGTGGCGGCGATGCCTAGGGGTTCAAAAATGTATATAAGTGTTTGCGATGTGGGGGGAGTCCTCGGTTTAGGGGTTAATAGGTAGTTTATGGGTGTTAGTGTACTTTTTAGCACTTTAGTTAAGAGCTTTATGTTACGGCGTTAGCCCACTGACTTTTAAATGCGGTAGGAGTCTTGACAGGAGAGGGTGTACCGCTCACTTCTTCCAAGACTTGTAATACCGGCGTTAGGAAAATCCCATTAAAAAGATAGGATACGCAATTGACGTAAGGGGATTTGCGGTATGCTCGAGTCGCTGTGAAAAAGTGAGCGGTACACCTGTACCTGCCAGACTCGTAATACCAGTGGGCATTAAAAAGCAGCGTTGGGACCTCTCAACGCTGCTTTTTAACACTAACGCAAGACTCGTAATCGAGCTGAATGGGTTTACACTCCAGCAGGAAAAATGGATCAATGGGAACAAATTAAAGGGGAGCAAATTTTAGAGTAATCTTTCCCTTTAAGGTAAGAAGTGTACATAAACGATGAAATGGAGTTATTGACAAAGGGTGAATTAGTTGGATATCTGGAAGAGAAAAATTTAGGATGTGCCAAGTAGAGACAGCAGGAGAATTAGTCTGTATGTGGTTCCCTGGAAATTCCCTTATATTGCTGCAATCACATCATAAAAAGGTGGGTTGGGAAGAATTCCTATAGAACAGGGGTAAGCAACCTTGGCACCCCTGTTCTAGAACATTATGTCTTGAAGATTTTTAAAATATTAAAGGGACAGTAAACCGAAAAAATAATGTTATATAATTCTGCACATAGTGCAGAATTATATAACGTTATCTTAGTGCACATTTTATACAACAAAACATTGCAGCCATATTTTATTATAAAGTACAGATTTTCAGACCGCCACTCCTTGCTCTACTAAGCAGGTCTGTTTTTTTTTTTCCTAAGCGCATATGGGCAGCTGTCTACTCACAGCCGGCCCAATCGTGCCATTGAACTCAATGTAGCTCGCTCCCGTTCTGGTCTGGTAGCGCAATCGTGTCGGCTGTGATTAGACAGTTGCCCAGATGCACTTAAGGAAAAAAACAGACCAGCTCAGTAGAGCAAGGAGCGGCGGTCTGAAAAACTGTACTTTATAATAAAATATGGTTGCAATATTTTGTTGTATAAAATTTGCACTAAGATAATGTTTTTTCCGTTTAGTGCCCCTTTAAGTAATGGGCATCAGTTTTTTAAGATCAGTTTTTTTGAAGATGTTTTATTCTTTCCACCAAAGTAAAAACATAATTTATGTAAGAACTTACCTGATAAATTCATTTCTTTCATATTTGCAAGAGTCCATGAGCTAGTGACGTATGGGATATACATTCCTACCATGAGGGGCAAAGTTTCCCAAACCTCAGAATGCCTATAAATACACCCCCCACCACACCCACAATTCAGTTTAACGAATAGCCAAGAAGTGGGGTGATAAGAAAGGAGCAAAAGCATCAACAAGGAATTGGAATAATTGTGCTTTATACAAAAAAATCATAACCACCACAAAAAGGGTGGGCCTCATGGACTCTTGCCAATATGAAAGAAATTAATTTATCAGGTAAGTTCTTACATAAATTATGTTTTCTTTCATGTAATTGGCAAGAGTCCATGAGCTAGTGACGTATGGGATAGCAAATACCCAAGATGTGGAACTCCACACAAGAGTCACTAGAGAGGGAGGGATACAAATAAAGACAGCCAATTCCGCTGAAAAATTAATCCACAACCCAAATCAAAAGTTTTAATCTTTATAATGAAAAAAACTGAAATTATAAGCAGAAGAATCAAACTGAAACAGCTGCCTGAAGTACTTTTCTACCAAAAACTGCTTCTGAAGAAGAGAAAACATCAAAATGGTAGAATTTAGTAAAAGTATGCAAAGAAGACCAAGTCGCTGCTTTGCAAATCTGATCAACAGAAGCTTCAGTCTTAAAAGCCCAGGAAGTAGAAACTGACCTAGTAGAATGAGCCGTAATCCTCTGAGGCGGGGGTAGAATGAGCCGTAATCCTCTGATGCGGGGATTTACCCGACTCCAAATAAGCATGATGAATCAAAAGCTTTAACCAAGATGCCAAAGAAATGGCAGAAGCCTTCTGACCTTTCCTAGAACCAGAAAAGATAACAAATAGACTAGAAGTCTTTCTGAAATCTTTAGTAGCTTCAACATAATATTTCAAAGCTCTTACCACATCCAAAGAATGTAAAGATCTCTCCAGAGAATTCTTAGGATTAGGACACAACGAAGGGACAACAATTTCTCTACTAATGTTGTTGGAATTCACAACTTTAGGTAAAAATTTAAATGAAGTCCGCAAAACCGCCTTATCCTGATGAAAAATCAGAAAAGGAGACTCACAAGAAAGAGCAGATAATTCAGAAACTCTTCTAGCTGAAGAGATGGCCAAAAGGAACAATACTTTCCAGGAAAGTAATTTAATGTCCAAAGAATGCATAGGCTCAAATGGAGGAGCCTGTAAAACCCTCAAAACCAAATTAAGACTCCAAGTGTCAGGCTACAAATATGAAGTTAACGATGGAACACAATTCACAGATCTTAATTTATTAATATTTGTTTTGTTTCACTATTGTAAAGGAATATCACTATGGCTTAGTGATATTCTCACCTAATAGTGATAGTTTAGTGGTTTATTTTGCCACACCCCAGATTATGCAGTTAGGGTTAAGCAAACTTGAATAGGATTTGTAGAAATTGTTCTCAATATTAAGTTAGCTTTAGTTCTTAAGTTGCAGGTGTAGTAATGGTTCTATTAACTCTCAGAGTCTTATGCAGTGTAACACATAAATATTAACTAGTAACCAGGTTCTGTTAACAGTTATACATATGCTCATGCAGTATTGCTATTTTATTTGCAGAGATTACTTGTACCTTGTCTTGTGTTGCACTTGTAGTGTGGCAGAGCTGTAATGAATGCACAGCCTGTTCTGTGGAAGTTCCAGTTTCACTGTGGAAGCTGTGTTGTTTATTAATCTGCAGTCAGGATGTTTCAATAAGGGTTAAAGCCAGATTTTCAGTGACAAGTTCTGTGGTAACTCTCCTTTAAATACTAACTACACAGTGAAAGTTCTCCAAGTAACAAAGCATTAGAACACATAGAATAATACTTGCAGTTTGGTTCAGGCAGTTCATTCAATTGATTGCATGTCAGCTCCTAAGTTAATGAACACTGCAGTTGTTTGGATGAATTCCAGTTAAAGTTGAACAAAGTATGAAAAAGTTCCTGTGAGGAAAAAAGTTCAGAAAACAAGTTATTCAAAGTAGTTAGGCTCAGGTAAATAGGGTAGCCTTGTACTCCAAATTACTAAGCAAAGAGAATTGATTTGGGGTGGTTTTTAAAGGCAAGCTGCAAGTTTGTTGCTTGAAGGATTCCGCTGGGTCCTAGAAGGAGCTAGGTTCCTGACATGACCCCCCACTCAGGGCAACGGTCCCCACAGTTGCCGGTCTGGGACGATTTGGATTTCTGCGATGGAAGAGAGTGACCAGCCGTTGAGCTCTAAGATTGGTTGCAGGTTCCCATGTGTCGTCATCAGCTGAATAATTTTTCCAGCGTACCAGATATTGTAATTCACCTCTATGGAACCTGGAATCCAGCAGGGAATGCACTTCATATTCGTCTGGATCCAGTGCCTGAGGAGGTGGTGGAAGAATGAGTTGAGAGTGACGAGTGGCTCTGTATGGTTTCAATAGTGACACATGAAATGTGGGGTGGACCTTAATACTATCAGGTAATTTAAGAGTCATTGCGTTTTCATTGACAATTCTAACTATAGGGAATGGTCCTATGAACAGACCCGAGAGTTTCTTACTCGGTATCTGTAATTTCATGTTTTTGGTGGATAGCCAAACGAGATCACCTATGGCGTATATAGGTGGTGGTCTTCTCTTGAGGTCGTAATAATGCTTTTGAGTGAGCTGAGCATTTTTTATGTTCTCCTCAATTAAGCGGAAATTGTCTTGTAAGGAATCATGTAGATCATCGATTAAGGGTGAATTTAAGGTGTCTGTTGCAATGAAAGATATTGTTGGATGGTAGGCATAATTTGCATAAAATGGTGTAGATTTTGTAGATGAGTTTACAGCATTGTTATAGGCAAATTCAGCCATGGAGAGGAAGTTCATCCAATGTTCTTGATGGTAGGAACAATAGCACCGAAGATATTGTTCCAGCCATTGATTCAGTCTCTCTGATTGACCATTGGTCTGAGGGTGAAATGATGTCGAGAAACGATGATCGATCTGTGTTAAGTCACAAAGTTTTGTCCAGAAATGTGAGGTGAATTGTGTTCCTCTATCGGTGGTTATTATCTTTGGTAACCCATGTAGCTTGAGTATGTTATCTATGAATAAATGTGCTGTCTCAGAGGATGTGGGTACTTTGTGATACGGCACAAAATGGGCCATCTTAGTAAATATATCTATGACCACTAGGATTGTTGTCTGTTTATTTGATTCAGGTAAATCCACTATGAAATCCATCGATAGATGGTACCAGGGTCTCTTCGGTACTGGTAATGGAGTTAATAATCCATACGGAGCTCTTCTCTCGGATTTCGAAGTGGCACAAATGGCACAAGTTAAGATATAGTCTCGGATGGATTCTTTCATTTTTGGCCACCAACAATCCCGTGAAAGCTGTTCCAAGGTTCGGTAAATTCCTGGGTGTCCGGCTAATGGAGAGTCATGGTATAACTTGAGCAAATTTATTCGCAATGCTTTGGGAATGTATAATTTCCCTTCATGGTAGTACAGGTCATCAATCTTATGCACAGAAGGGTGAGGTAGCTCCGGCTCCTTGAGACAATGACGTTTGATTTCGGTTATCACATCGGTGGTTAGACCTACAAAACATTCGGTAGGTAAGATAGTGGTATTTTGGGTTGTTGTTTTAGGTTTCTCAGGTAGGCGAGACAGAGCATCTGCTTTACCATTCCTGGAGGCAGGTCTATATACAATATTGAAGTTGAAGCGCGAGAAGAATAAACTCCAATGGACCTGTCTTGCTGAAAGAGTTTTGTTGTTTTCTAAATAAAGTAGGTTCCTGTGATCTGTGAAAATGGTAATAGGAAACTTGGTACCTTCGAGAAGATGCCTCCAGTGTTCCAGTGATCTTTTTATTGCGAGGAGTTCTTTATCTCCTATGGAATAATTTCTTTCAGCTGTTGACATCATCTGTGAGAAGTAAGAAACTGGATGGATGGGATCGTTTGGTGTTTCCTGTTGAGAGAGAACTGAGCCTAAGGCAAAATCAGAGGAATCAACTTCCAACACATAGTGGTGTTCGGGGTTCGGAAATCTTAGAATGGGTGCTGATGTAAAACTATCCTTTAAATATTCAAAAGCTGAATTAGCGTCTGGATCCCAGTTATAAGATGAGTTAATGCTGGTTAATTTCGTCAGTGGTTTTGCTATCTTGGAAAAGTTTCTAATGAATTTCCTGTAGTAGTTTGCAAAACCTAGGAATTTTTGGAGTTCCTTTCTGGACTTGGGTATTAACCAATTTTTGACAGCGTCTACTTTTTGTTTTTGCATAGTGATACCTGTTGGTGAGATATCATATCCAAGGAATGACACATGCTTGGTATGGAATATGCATTTCTCCAACTTAGCATACAGTTTATGCTCTCGGAGCCTAGACAGTACCCATCGCACGTGTGTTTTGTGTTCTGTTTCATTTTTAGAATAAATCAAAATATCGTCTAGGTATATCACAAGACAGATGTCTAAGAGATCTCTGAACACATCGTTTATGAAGTGTTGAAAAGTGGCGGGTGCGTTGCACAGTCCAAACGGCATGACAAGGTACTCATAAAGGCCATACCTTGTCCTGAATGCGGTCAACCATTCGTGTCCTTCTTTTATCCTCACTAAGTTATAGGCTCCCCTTAAATCGAGTTTCGTGTATATAGTTGCCTCAGATAACCTTTCGATTAGTTCTGGGATTAATGGGAGTGGGTAACGATTTTTTATTGTGCGTTTGTTGAGTTCTCTGTAATCGATTATGGGACGTAATGATGAATCCTTATTCCGCACAAAAAAAATTCCGGCACCTGCTGGTGATGTTGATGCTCTGATAAATCCTTTCCGTAAATTTTCTTCGAGATACTCCTTTAAATGATCCAATTCTGGCTTGCAGAGAGGGTACAAGTGTCCATAAGGGATGGAAGAACCAGGTTGAAGTTGTATTGGACAATCGTATGCACGATGAGGAGGCAAGTTCTCAGCTTCTACTTTACTGAATACATCCTTGAAATCTGCATAAGGTGAAGGAATTTGCAACTCTGGTTTTTCTGTAGCTATTTCGGTCTGGAGTAGAACATGTTTGTGGAAACATGTTGTTTTACAATAGACTGAATCAAATTTTATGGAAGATAGTGACCAGTGGATAACTGGATTATGTAATTTGAGCCAACTAATACCCAAAACCACTGGGAAATGTGGTGACGAGACAACATCAAATGAGAGGTGTTCTGTGTGTCCTGCTGTAGTAACTGTTAACGGTGTGGTATGGTGTGTGATAGGGCCAGTTTTAGGTTCTGAACCGTCAATCATATGAAAAGAAAATGGAGTATGCTTTTTTATAAGGGGTATTTTATTTTGCTTTACAACATTATAATCAATAAAGCATCCATAAGCTCCTGATTCTATGATGGCTTCAGTAGTCAGCTGATCTTGGTCCCACTGTATGGAGAGAGTTAACATGCAATAAGTTTTAGTTTTTGTGGTGTTTAATAAATAACTTGTAACTTTGAACTTACATTTCTTGTTTTTCTGTAAAATGGGACACTCCTGGACTGAATGTGTAGGATTGGCGCAATACATGCACAGATTATTACTCTTCCTGCGGTATCTTTCTTCTGTTGTTAAAGGACCACGGGCTATTCCGATATCCATGGGAACAGCTGTTTGTTTACTATGTTGGGTTGGTTGAGGTGGGGAATAGATAGAAGGTTTTGGTCGGACATCTGCAGAAAACCTTTCTGCCTTCCTTTCTCGCAGTCTGCGATCCAATTGTTTTGCAGCATTCATCATTCCTTCTAGGGTTTTTGGGAGTTCTATCCTGGCGATTTCATCTTTCAAGCTCTCTGAGAGGCCTAAACGGAACTGGTTTCGAAGTGCAATCTGACTCCATTCCGAATCAGCTGCGTATAATTTGAATTCCGTGATGTACTCCTCCACGGGTCTCTTGGCTTGCTTAAGGTTCCTCATGGAGGCTTCAGCGGACATTTGAACATCAGTGTCGTGAAAAAGATCATCCATACATGTGAAAAAATCAGAAAGGGATCCTAGCACTGGGTCATTATGTTCGCACAGATTGTCAGCCCAGATTCTTGGCTCACCCCTCAGGAATGAAATAGTACTGAATACCTTGATCCTCTCTGTGGGATAACTGTGAGGTCGTAGATTATAAAGTAAATGACATGAATTCTTAAACTGCCTATACTGCTTCCTGTTTCCAGAAAAGAGCTCTGGTAGTGAAACTGAAGGTTCAGGTGTTTGCTGAGGTGGTGCAGTATGAGTAGTAAGTGAGTCTCTTATAATTCCCCTTAAAGACTGATTTTCAATTTGTAAATCATGAACCGCCTGAGCAAGCTGATCAACCTTTTGGGAGAGGTTGTAAACTATCTGTGGTAGATCTGGTGGCTCCATTTTTAAGGCTTAGTAATATGTCAGGCTACAAATATGAAGTTAACGATGGAACACAATTCACAGATCTTAATTTATTAATATTTGTTTTGTTTCACTATTGTAAAGGAATATCACTATGGCTTAGTGATATTCTCACCTAATAGTGATAGTTTAGTGGTTTATTTTGCCACACCCCAGATTATGCAGTTAGGGTTAAGCAAACTTGAATAGGATTTGTAGAAATTGTTCTCAATATTAAGTTAGCTTTAGTTCTTAAGTTGCAGGTGTAGTAATGGTTCTATTAACTCTCAGAGTCTTATGCAGTGTAACACATAAATATTAACTAGTAACCAGGTTCTGTTAACAGTTATACATATGCTCATGCAGTATTGCTATTTTATTTGCAGAGATTACTTGTACCTTGTCTTGTGTTGCACTTGTAGTGTGGCAGAGCTGTAATGAATGCACAGCCTGTTCTGTGGAAGTTCCAGTTTCACTGTGGAAGCTGTGTTGTTTATTAATCTGCAGTCAGGATGTTTCAATAAGGGTTAAAGCCAGATTTTCAGTGACAAGTTCTGTGGTAACTCTCCTTTAAATACTAACTACACAGTGAAAGTTCTCCAAGTAACAAAGCATTAGAACACATAGAATAATACTTGCAGTTTGGTTCAGGCAGTTCATTCAATTGATTGCATGTCAGCTCCTAAGTTAATGAACACTGCAGTTGTTTGGATGAATTCCAGTTAAAGTTGAACAAAGTATGAAAAAGTTCCTGTGAGGAAAAAAGTTCAGAAAACAAGTTATTCAAAGTAGTTAGGCTCAGGTAAATAGGGTAGCCTTGTACTCCAAATTACTAAGCAAAGAGAATTGATTTGGGGTGGTTTTTAAAGGCAAGCTGCAAGTTTGTTGCTTGAAGGATTCCGCTGGGTCCTAGAAGGAGCTAGGTTCCTGACACCAAGGAGGAGAAATTGGCTTAATGACAGGCTTGATACGAACCAAAGCCTGAACAAAAACAATGAATATCAGGAAGATTAGCAATCTTTCTGTGAAACAGAACAGAAAGAGCAGAGATTTGTCCTTTCAAGGAACTTGCAGACAAACCCTTATCTAAACCATCCTGAAGAAACTGTAAAATCGTAGGAATTCTAAAAGAATGCCAAGAGAGTTTATGAGAAGAACACCATGAAATGTAAGGCTTCCAAACTCGGTAATAAATCTTTCTAGACACAGATTTGCGAGTCTGCAACATAGTATTAATCACTGAGTCAGAGAAACCTCTATTACTAAGCACTAGGCGTTCAATCTCCATACCTTCAAATTTAATGATTTGAGATCCTGATGGAAAAAAGGACCTTGAGATAGAAGGTCTGGCCTTAACGGAAGTGGCCAAGGTTGGCAACTGGACATTCGAACAAGATCCGCATACCAAAACCTGTGTGGCCATGCTGGAGCCACCAGTAGTACAAATGAACGCTCCATTATGATTTTGGAAATCACTCTTGGAAGAAGAACTAGAGGCGAAAAGAGATAAGCAGGTTGATAATTCCAAGGAAGTGACAATGCATCCACTGCTTCCGCCTGAGGATCCCTGGACCTGGACAGATACCTGGGAAGTTTCCTGTTTAGATGAGAAGCCATCAGATCTATTTCTGGAAGCCCCCACATCTGAACAATCTGAAGAAACACATCTGGGTGAAGAGACCATTCTCCCGAATGTAAGGTCTGGCGACTGAGATAATCCACTTCCCAATTGTCTATACCTGGGATATGGACCGCAGAGATTAGACAGGAACTGGATTCCGCCCATGCAAGTATCTGAGATACTTCTTTCATAGCTAGAGGACTGTGAGTCCCACCTTGATGATTGACATACACCACGGTTGTGACATTGTCTGTCTGAAAACAAATAAACGATTCTTTCTTCAGAAGAGGCCAAAACCGAAGAGCTCTGAGAATCAAACGGAGTTCCAAAATATTGATTGGTAATCTCGCCTCTTGAGATTTCCAAACCCCCAGCGCTGTCAGAGATCCCCAGACAGCTCCCCAACCTGAAAGACTTGCATCTGTTGTGATTACAGTCCAGGTTGGACGGAAAAAAAGAGGCCCCCTGAACTAAATGATGGTGATCTAACCACCAAGTCAGAGAAAGTCGAATATTGGGATTTAAGGATATTAATTGTGATATCCTTGTATAATCCCTGCACCATTGGCTCAGCATACAAAGCTGAAGCGGTCTCATGTGAAAACGAGCAAAGAGGATCGCGTCCGATGCTGCAGTCATGAGCCCTAAAACCTCCATGCACATAGCTACTGAAGGGAATGATTGAAACTGAAGGTTCCGACAAGCTGAAACCAATTTCAGACGTCTTTTGTCTGTTAGAGACAAAGTCATGGATACTGAATCTATTTGGAATCCTAAAAAGGTTACCCTTGTCTGAGGAATCAAGGAACTTTTTGGTAAATTGATCCTCCAACCATGTTCTTGAAGAAACAACACTAGTTGATTCATGTAAGATTCTGCAGAATGTAAAGACTGAGCAAGTACCAAGATATCGTCCAAATAAGGAAACACCGCAATACCCCGCTCTCTGATTACAGAGAGTAGGGCAACGAGAACCTTTGAAAAGATCCTTGGAGCTGTTGCTAGGCCAAAAGGAAGAGCAACAAATTGGTAATGCTTGTCTAGAAAAAAGAATCTCAGGAACTGATAATGATCTGGATGAATCGGAATATGAAGATATGCATCCTGTAAATCTATTGTGGACATATAATGCCCTTGCTGAACAAAAGGCAGAATAGTCCTTATAGTCACCATTTTGAATGTTGGTATTCTTACATAACGATTCAAAATCTTTAGATCCAGAACTGGTCTGAAAGAATCCTCGTTCTTTGGAACAATGAACAGATTTGAATAAAACCCCAGACCCCGTTCCGGAAAGGGAACTGGCACAATTACCCTGGATAACTCCAGGTCTGAAACACACTTCAGGAAAGCCTGAGCCTTCACTGGGTTCACTGGAATGCCTGAGAGAAAGAAACTTCTCACAGGCGGTCTTACCTTGAAACCTATTCTGTACCCTTGAGAAACAATGTTCTGGATCCAATGATTTTGGATTGAATTGATCCAAACATCTTTGAAAAACCTTAGTCTGCCCCCTACCAGCTGCTCTGGAATGAGGGCCACACCTTCATGCGGACTTGGGGGCTGCTTTTGGTTTTCTAAAAGGCTTGGATTTATTCCAGACTGGAGAAGGCTTCCAATTGGAAACCGATCCTTTAGGGGAAGGGTCAGATTTCTGTTCCTTATTCTGACGAAAGGAACGAAAACGGTTAGGAGCCCTATATTTACCCTTAGACTTTTTATCCTGAGGCAAAAAAGTTCCCTTCCCCCAGTAACAGTTGAAATAATAGAATCCAACTGAGAACCAAATAATTTATTACCTTGGAAAGAAAGAGATAGCAATGTTGACTTAGAAGTCATATCTGCATTCCAAGTTTTAAGCCATAAAGCTCTTCTAGCTAAAATAGCTAAAGACATATACCTAACATCAATTCTAACAATATAAAACATGTCATTACAAATTAAATTATTAGCATGTTGAATAAGCTTAACAATGTTATACAAATTAGGATCTGGTACTTGTTGCGCTAAAGTTTCCAACCAAAAAGTTGAAGCCACAGCAACATCAGCCAAAGAAATAGCAGGCCTAAGAAGATGACCTGCACATAAATAAGCCTTCCTTAGATAAGATTCAAGTTTCCTATCTAAAGGATCTTTAAAAGAAGTACTATCCGCCGTAGGAATAGTAGTACGCTTTGCAAGAGTAGAGATAGCCCCATCAACTTTGGGGATCTTTTCCCAAAACTCCAATCTATTAGTTGGCAAAGGGTACAGTTTTTTAAACCTTAAAGAAGGAGTAAATGAAGTACCCAGACTATTCCATTCCCTAGAAATTACATCTGAAATAGCATCAGGAACTGGAAAAACCTCTGGAATAACTACTTGAGGTTTAAAAACCAAATTAAAACGTTTACTAGTTTTAATATCAAGAGGACTAGTCTCCTCCATATCTAATGCAATCAACACCTCTTTTAATAAAGAACGAATATACTCCATTTTAAATAAATATGAAGTTTTGTCAGTGTCAATATCTGAGGCAGAATCTTCTGAACCAGATAGATCCTCATCAGAGATAGATAAATCAGAATGCTGTCGGTCATTTAAAAATTCATCGAAATTATGCGAAGTTTTAAAAGACCTTTTACATTTACTAGAAGGTGGTATAACAGACAAGGCCTTCTGAATAGAATTAGAAACAAATTCTCTCACATTAACAGGAATATCCTGAACATTAGATGTTGAAAGAACAACAACAGGTAATGGATTATTACTAATGGAAATATTGTCTGCGTTTGAAAGTTTATCATGACAACTAACACAAACTACAGCCGGAGGAACAGTTACCACAAGTTTACAACAAATGCACTTAGCTTTGGTAGAACCAACATCATGCAGCAGAATTCCAGTAGTAGATTCTGAAACAAGGTCAGCATGGGACATCTTGCAATATGTAAAAAAACAACATATAAAGCAAAATTATCAATTTCCTTATATGACAGATTCAGGAATGGGAAAAAATACAAACAGAATAAGCCTCTGGAAACCAGAAGCAAAAAGAAATAATGACTTAAATAATGTCAAAACGCCCAAACTGACAAATATTTTTTGGCTCCAAAAAAACCAGAGCGTCATAGATGACGCAACTACGTGCAAACTCTCCACGCCAACTAAGACGCTGGAAATGACGACATAACGTCAACAAACGTAATTCTCGCGCCAAAAAGTCTCATGCCAAAAATTACGCAATAAATTATAGCATTTAGCGCTCCCGCGAGCCTAACAGCCCGCAATTTAGAAAGAAAGTCAATTGAAAAAAATTTCAGGTGAGAAATATATATATTTTTTTTATTTATTTTTTATATATATGCCTTTCCCAAAAATGAAACTGACAGTCTGTAAGAAGGAAATAAACTGATTAACCTGAATCATGGCAATTATAAGTATAAAACATATATTTAGAACTTTACATATAAAGTGCCAAACCATAACTGAGAGTGTCATAAATAAAAGGAAACATACTTACCAAAAGACACTCATCTACATAAAGTAGATAGCCAAACCAGTACTGAAACGAGAATCAGTAGAGGTAATGGTATATAAGAGTATATCGTCAATCTGAAAAGGGAGGTAGGAGAAGAATCTCTACGACCGATAACAGAGAACCTAAGAAATAGATCCCCGATAGGATGATCATTGCATTCAATAGGCAATACTCCCTTCACATCTCTCTGTCATTCACTGCACTCTGAGAGGAACCGGGCTTCAGCCTGCTGAAAAGCGCATATAAACGTAGAAATCTAGCACAAACTTACTTCACCACCTCCATAGGAGGCAAAGTTTGTAAAACTGAATTGTGGGTGTGGTGAGGGGTGTATTTATAGGCATTTTGAAGTTTGGGAAACTTTGCCCCTCCTGGTAGGAATGTATATCCCATACGTCACTAGCTCATGGACTCTTGCCAATTACATGAAAGAAATAGCGGTTTCTTTTTTTTGCATCCATTAGTTCTTTAGCATTTTTTTCCTTAAAGTGATGGTAACCTTTACTTTTTTTAAAATCAGGTCCGGAATCTAAGTGATATTTTACAGGTACTTTAATTGATCACTTCTAATAAAGATGCACTGTAACTTACTTTTTAATCCAGCTGTGCCATTCTAATACCCCACGCTCCGACCGCCCACTTCAAAGCCTATATGTTTTGTGAGCAAACAGTTTGAACTGTTCTTCAATCAGGGATCTAGCTGTACAAAAATATGAGTTTTGAAGTGGGTGGCCGGAGCACACGTTACAGCGCATCTTCATTACAAGTGATCAATTAAAGTCCATCTAAAATATTGTTTAGATTCCGGACCTGATTTTAAAATATGTCAAGTTTACTATCACTCTAAAGGGAAATTACAGTAAAAAATGATATCTCATATAAGACGGTGCAGCTATTACATATGTTAATAAGGAAGCCATGAAAAGAATGTTGTTACAACAATATGGATGTCAAAATTAAACTTTCTTGCTTCAGAAAGAGCATGCTTCAATTATCATATCTCCCTTAGTATCCTTTGTAGAAAAGCATACCTAGATATGCTCAGGTGCAGCAATGCACTACTGGCTAGCTGGTGATTGGTGGTTATGCACATATGCCTCTTGTCATTGGTTCATCCAAGTGTTCAGCTAGACTGGTGCATTTCTGCTATGGAGCTTACTGTAATTGTGTGTTAATCCCTTTGTAAGGGTTAAACACATAGTTCAATTCCACCAAAAGTGCAATAATAAAAGGATTTAACACATTAGTGCAGTTTCTTGTTTGCACTTTTATAAAGACAGACTGTTCATTTGCTGATAAGTGTAAGGGGTCGACAAATCTGTTTATAATTTAAGAGCCAGTAAGAATATTTAGGATCCAGACATACCTTTAGGAGTCATACAGTGGTATTTGTGTGTGTGTGTGTGTGTATATATATATATATATATATATATATCAGTGATGTGCAGTCACTAGAGGCAGGTGAGGCAGTGCATCACCTCTCATATGGGCAAAAATATATATTTTTTTATTGGCTTTAAAAAAAATTGTAATTTTTTTTCCCCAGCATTTTTTTTCCTCACAGCTATATGTTGTGCAATGAAGAGGCACAAGCAGGTCTGCCCACCATTACACAACATGCTGCGCCATCTACTGGATGCAAGTGGTTAAGATCATTGCATGGCCCATTAACTGCTTATTTGAGGCAGTCCTATTTGGGCTGAACCAATCCAGCGAGAGGCATTAGTAAGTGGAACATAGGGTTGGGGCTGGATGTTAAATCATATAAAACAAAACAAGAACGGAAAAAAACAACTTTCATATATTTTGTTGCTGTCCTGTGAACCTGCTAGCTTTGCTAAAGTGAAAAAGAGAGTTCTGTTCTTCCCCTCTAAGTGCAGTGGAATGTGCCACTGTCACTTCCTGAATCCTTCCAGAGCAGGAGAGAGGCACAGAGAGCAGTGTTTCACCCACATCTTATTAAAGTAAGATTTTACTGAAAGAGATTCTGTTAGTGAAAATGATAATTTAATGAATGTGGTTTAGTGTTTGTTTACTCTTTTATAGCAGGGTCGTTTTTGTATTTTGTTTACTCAAACTTTACACCCACTAACTTAGCAGCTTGCCTCTGTACTTCACACTAAATTATAGACTAATCTTCTGAACTCTCTGTAGTTCTGCTGTTTTATTACTTTAAAATGCTGTGGTCCCCCCCCCCCCTTGTGTGTGTGTGTGTGTGTGTCTCTCTCTATCTATCCATCTCTCTCCTTATGTGTTGTTCTCCCCCATGGTCTCTTTCTCTCTCTGTCTCTCTTCCTCCCCCTCTGACTCTCATCCCTTATGTAATGAAAGAATCTATAAGCATAATTTGCAGCATTAAAGTAAAAAGTATGTTTTAAACATATTTTAATGGGCATGGATTTCTAGATCTCATAATCAGAGCAAGCAGTGTGTTATCTGGCAAGAGTTTCTGTTACAATCCTTTAAACTAAAATCAGATGTTTACTAAGTTGACCAGTTTTCCAAGACACCATTTAAAGGGACATGAAACCCATATGAAACCCATATGCAAATTTAAATAACTTTCCAATTTACATCTAATATCTAATTTTCTTCATTCTTTTGATGTCCTTTGTTGAAAATCATATCTAAATATGCTCAGTAGCTGCTGATTGGTGGCTGCACATAGATACCTCATGTGATTGGCTCACCCATGTGCATTGCTATTTCTTCAACAAAGGATATACAAAGAATGAAGGCGTATCCTGCCACTGCCTCACCAGCCTCTGACGTCACTGCACGTCACTGATATATATATATATACACACACACACAATACCCCAAAAAGTTAGGGGCCAGGGGTAAAATTCTAGGAACCAGTGGCTCCCTAGCTACTGGTTTGTCAAGCACTGGTGTAACAGGTTTATAGTAGACAAGTATGAAAACAGTTTTATTCCAGAAAAGAAAAAAAAATTACGCTACCATCTTTTAGATACAGCAAAGAAAATATTGACTTTAACGCCACTTTACCTCCACTAACATTTATACCCCGAACAAAGATCAATAAAACAAAAGTAACGTAGCATTGATTTTACTGTCAATGACATCATCTTCGTCAGGACAACCTGATTGCAATAGCTCTCTCATTAGGTCTGCCCTGCTTGAGATCAGAAATCTCGTTTTCAGTTTGAATAAGAAGAAAATTAAAGAGGGACAATGAAATATTTATTGCTTTCTCGCTATCAGGGCTCACAAGACAAAATACATTGAGACCCTGTATGAAGTGTAAAAAAAAACAACAAAAAACAATTGCTTCTGATTCTGTAAATCTTTTCTTTTCTCTCTATGATAATAAAGATATTTTATGCAAGAAGTAAAACTCCAATTTACAACAGTAATAAGATCTGCATGCAGTAGGAAACCAAACCTGTGCTTATCACCGGAATTAATACGTTTTTATGTTTCTTTGCCTCTCTGTGTCCCCCCTAAGGATTCATTCTGCATATTGATATACAGTATGGTCTAACTTACACGATCAACAGCTCCGACTCATAACGATTCAATTTGTTTTTCTCCAAAGCGAGCTGAAACCATTCATGAAGAAGCTGTGCTTCGCCCTGTGTATGTGAATCTGTTAAAGAAATAAATCATTATAATGCATGTTTTAGTCTCCTTCCCCTCCTATTACACAACAGTTTTACATTCATTCAGTAATGACTGACTGCTTACATTGTAAAAATATGAATAATTTATGTTCTCTTGTATACAACTCCTATCACACACACATAATAAGGTCACCGATGTAAAATCAAGACTTTCAGCCTTTTGTTTATAGCTGAGATATTAGTGTTAACAAAAGAAGCCAATGCAATCTTTAATTTTTTTAATATAAATAGTTTATAAAAGCCTATTATGTTGGTAAATTGTGTATAAAAGTTGTTTCTGGGTCACACACATGGCCTTTTAGATTTACGTAGCTGTCAAGTCAAAACTAACAATTAAGGATATAGTTAAAGGGACATTTTTTGGACTTCTACATCTCAGATATGAATTCATACGGCTAGATTTCGAGTTGTGCGTTAGGGTAAAAAAGCAGCGTTAAGAGGTCCTAACGCTGCTTTTTTTACGCCCGCTGGTATTACGAGTCTTGAAGGTTTAGGGTCACCGCACACTTCTTTGGCCTTACAGCAAAACGACTTACGTAAACTTCGTAAAGTCTTTTTTCTATGGGACTTCCATAGCTCCGGTATTACGAGTCTGTCCTGGGAGGCCAAAAAGTGAGCGGTACACGCTACCCTGTCAAGATCCGTAACGCATTCTAAAGTCAGTAGTTAAGAGTTTTATGGTACAACGCCGTAACATAAAACTCATAACTAAAGTGCTAAAAAGTACACTAAAACCCATAAACTACCTATTAACCCCTAAACCGAGGCCCTCCCGCATCGCAAACACTATAATAAAAATTTTAACCCCTAATCTGCCGCACCGGACACCGCCGCCACCTGCATTATATTTATGAACCCCTAATCTGCTGCCCCCAACATTGCTGACACCTACATTATATTTATTAACCGCTAATCTGCCGCCCCAATGTCGCTGCAACCTACCTACATGTCGCCGCCACTATATTAAAGTTATTAACCCCTAAATCTAACCCTAGCCCTAACACCCCCTTAACTTAAATAAATCTAAAGAAAATTACTATCATTAACTACATTATTCCTATTTAAAACTAAATACTTACCTATAAAATAAACCCTAAGCTAGCTACAATATAACTAATAGTTACATTGTAGCTAGCTTAGGATTTATTTTTATTTTACAGGCAAGTTTGTATTTATTTTAACTAGGTAGAATAGTTATTAAATAGTTATTAACTATTTAATCACTACCTAGTTAAAATAAATACAAAAGTACATGTAACATAAAACCTAACCTAAGTACACTATAATTAAATAAATTAACTAAATTAACAACAATTAAATCAATTAAAGGGACAGTATACACTCATTTTCATATAACTGCATGTAATAGACACTACTATAAAGAATAAGATGCACAGATACTGATATAAAAATCCAGTATAAAACTGTTTAAAAACTTACTTAGAAGCTCTCAGTTTAGCTCCGTTGAAAAGGTAGTTGGAAAGCCCACTGCAAGTGGGAAATAAGACACTCCCCCCCCCCTTCTTTTGCATATGAAAAGACCATTTACACAAGCAGGAGCAAGCTGGAGAAGGTAGCTGACAGTATTCACATAAAACTTTGGGGCTTGGTTAGGAGTCTGAAAATCAGAGCAATGTTATTAAAAAATAAACAAAACTATACATTTTTTTAAAAAAAAAAAAACCTTTATGGGTTATATAAATAGATCACCTACAAAACATTTATGCAAAGAAAAAATGAGTGTATAATGTCCCTTTAAATTAGCTAAAGTACAAAAAAAAACAACAAACACTAAATTACAGAAAATAATAAACAAATTACAACATATTTAAACCAATTACACCTAATCTAATAGCCCTATCAAAATAAACCCCCCCCCAAAAAAAAACTCTAGCCTAAACTAAACTAAACTACCAATAGCCCTTAAAAAAAAACCCACTTAATTACAGAAAATAATAAACAAATTACAAGATATTTAAACTAATTACACCTAATCTTATAGCCCTATCAAAATAAAAAAGCCCCCCCAAAATAAAAAAAAAACCCTAGCCTAAACTAAACTACCAATAGCCCTTAAAAGGGCCTTTTGCAGGGCATTGCCCCAAAGTAATCAGCTCTTTTACCTGTAAAAAAAAAATACAAACAACCCCCCAACAGTAAAACCCACCACCCACACAACCAACCCCCCAAATAAAATACTATCTAAAAAAAACTAAGCTCCCTATTGCCCTGAAAAGGGCATTTGGATGGGCATTGCCCTTAAAAGGGCAGTTAGCTCTTTTGCAAGCCCAAACCCTAACCTAAAAATAAAACCCACCCAATACACCCTTAAAAAAACCTAACACTAACCCCCTGAAGATCGACTTACCGGGAGAAGTCTTCATTCAAGCCGGGCCGAAATCCTCAACGAAGCCGGGAGAAGTCTTTATTCAAGCCAGGCGAAGTGGTCCTCCAGACGGGCAGAAGTCTTCATCCAGACGGCATCTTCTATCTTCATCCATCTGGCGCGGAGCGGGTCCATCTTCAAGACATCCGATGCGGAGCATCCTCTTCATCCGACAACTAAAGACGAATGAAGGTACCTTTAAGTGACGTCATCCAAAACGGTGTCCCTTAGATTCCGATTGGCTGATAGAATTCTATCAGCCAATCGGAATTAAGGTAGAAAAAATCCTATTGGCTGATGCAATCAGCCAAAAGGATTGAAATTCAATCCTATTGGCTGATCCAATCAGCCAATAGGATTGAGTTTATATTCTATTGGCTGATTGGAACAGCCAATAGAATGCAAGCTCAATCCTATTGGCTGATTGGATCAGCCAATAGGATTGAACTTCAATCCTATTGGCTGATTGCATCAGCCAATAGGATTTTTTCAGCCAATAGGATTTTTTCTACCTTAATTCCGATTGGCTGATAGAATTCTATCAGCCAATCGGAGTCTAAGGGACGCCATCTTGGATAACGTCACTTAAAGGTACCTTCATTCATCTTTAGTCATCGGATGAAGAGGATGCTCCGCGTCGGATGTCTTGAAGATGGACCCGCTCCGCGCCGGATGGATGAAGATAGAAGATGCCGTCTGGATGAAGACTTCTGCCCGTCTGGAGGACAACTTCGCTCGGCTTGGATGAAGACTTCTCCCGGCTTCATTGAGGACTTCAACCCGGCTTGGATGAAGACTTTTCCCGGTAAGTCGATCTTCTGGGGGTTAGTGTTTTTTTAAGGGTGTATTGGGTGGGTTTTATTTTTAGGCTATGGTTTGGGCTTGCAAAAGAGCTAACTGCCCTTTTAAGGGCAATGCCCATCCAAATGCCCTTTTCAGGGCAATGGGGAGCTTAGGTTTTTTTAGATAGTATTTTATTTGGGGGGTTGGTTGTGTGGGTGGTGGGTTTTACTGTTGGGGGGGTTGTTTGTATTTTTTTTACAGGTAAAAGAGCTGATTACTTTGGGGCAATGCCCCGCAAAAGGCCCTTTTAAGGGCTATTGGTAGTTTAGTTTAGGCTAGGGTTTTTTTTTATTTTGGGGGGGCTTTTTATTTTGATAGGGCTATAAGATTAGGTGTAATTAGTTTAAATATCTTGTAATTTGTTTATTATTTTCTGTAATTAAGTGGGGTTTTTTGTACTTTTTTTGTACTAATTTAATTGATTTAATTGTTGTTAATTTAGTTAATTTATTTAATTATAGTGTAGTGTTAGGTGTTAGTGTAACTTAGGTTAGGTTTTATTTTACAGGTAAGTTTGTATTTATTTTAGCTAGGTAGTTATTAAATAGTTAATAACTATTTAGTAACTATTCTACCTAGTTAAAATAAATACAAACTTTCCTGTAAAATAAAAATAAATCCTAAGCTAGCTACAATGTAACTATTAGTTATATTTATTTTATAGGTAAGTATTTAGTTTTAAATAGGAATAATGTAGTTAATGATAGTAATTTTCTTTATATTTATTTAAATTATATTTAAGTTAGGGGGTGTTAGGGTTAGACTTAGGTTTAGGGGTTAATACATTTAGTATAGTGGCGGTGAAGTTGGGGGCGGCAGATTAGGGGTTAATAAATGTAGGTAGGTGGCGTCTATGTTAGGGACGGCAGATTAGGAGTTAATAATATTTAACTAATGTTTGTGATGCGGGAGTGCGGTGGTTTAGGGGTTAATATGTTTATTATAGTGGTGTCGACGTTGGGGGTGGCAGATTAGGGGTTAATAAATATAATGTAGGTGGCGGTGATGTTGGGGGCAGCAGATTAGGGGTTAATAAATATAATGTAGGTGGCGGTGATGTTGGGGGCAGCAGATTAGGGGTTCATAAGTATAATGTAGGTGGCGGCGGTGTCCGGGGCGTCAGATTAGGGGTTAATAAGTATAATGCAGGTGTCGGCGATGTCGGGGGCGGCAGATTAGGGGAAATAAGTGTAAGATTAGGGGTGTTTAGACTCGAGTTTGCAGTAGCAATTAGCGCTTATAAAATTAACCAGAGATCAGATCTCTGATTAATGTTATAAATGTGCCCCAGATGCAACCAAAATACAGTGTAGTGTAGTGTATTTTATTAAAAAAATAAAAAACAGAATTTATGCTTACCTGATAAATTACTTTCTCCAACGGTGTGTCCGGTCCACGGCGTCATCCTTACTTGTGGGATATTCTCTTCCCCAACAGGAAATGGCAAAGAGCCCAGCAAAGCTGGTCACATGATCCCTCCTAGGCTCCGCCTACCCCAGTCATTCGACCGACGTACAGGAGGAAATATGCATAGGAGAAACCATATGATACCGTGGTGACTGTAGTTAGAGAAAATAATTCATCAGACCTGATTAAAAAAACCAGGGTGGGCCGTGGACCGGACACACCGTTGGAGAAAGTAATTTATCAGGTAAGCATAAATTCTGTTTTCTCCAACATAGGTGTGTCCGGTCCACGGCGTCATCCTTACTTGTGGGAACCAATACCAAAGCTTTAGGACACGGATGAAGGGAGGGAGCAAATCAGGTCACCTAAATGGAAGGCACCACGGCTTGCAAAACCTTTCTCCCAAAAATAGCCTCTGAAGAAGCAAAAGTATCAAATTTGTAAAATTTGGCAAAAGTGTGCAGTGAAGACCAAGTCGCTGCCTTACATATCTGGTCAACAGAAGCCTTGTTCTTGAAGGCCCATGTGGAAGCCACAGCCCTAGTGGAGTGAGCTGTGATTCTTTCAGGAGGCTGCCGTCCGGCAGTCTCATAAGCCAATCGGATAATGCTTTTAAGCCAAAAAGAAAGAGAGGTAGAAGTTGCTTTTTGACCTCTCCTTTTACCAGAATAAACAACAAACAAAGAAGATGTTTGTCTGAAATCTTTAGTAGCCTCTAAATAGAATTTTAGAGCACGGACTACGTCCAAATTATGTAACAAACGTTCCTTCTTTGAAACTGGATTCGGACACAAAGAAGGTACAACTATCTCCTGGTTAATATTTTTGTTGGAAACAACTTTCGGAAGAAAACCAGGCTTAGTACGCAAAACCACCTTATCTGCATGGAACCCCAGATAGGGCGGAGAACACTGCAGAGCAGATAACTCAGAAACTCTTCTAGCAGAAGAAATTGCAACCAAAAACAAAACTTTCCAAGATAATAACTTAATATCTACGGAATGTAAGGGTTCAAACGGAACCCCTTGAAGAACTGAAAGAACTAGATTAAGACTCCAGGGAGGAGTCAAAGGTCTGTAAACAGGCTTGATTCTAACCAGAGCCTGAACAAACGCTTGAACGTCTGGCACAGCTGCCAGCCTTTTGTGAAGTAAAACAGATAAAGCAGAGATCTGTCCCTTCAGAGAACTTGCAGATAATCCTTTCTCCAAACCTTCTTGTAGAAAGAATAGAATCTTAGGAATTTTTATCTTGTTCCATGGGAATCCTTTAGATTCACACCAACAGATATATTTTTTCCATATTTTATGGTAAATTTTTTAAACACCAAAAAACTCTTAGCCATCTCCGTGGAGATGTTGCCTGTGCAACGGCAAAGAGAATGACTGGGGTAGGCGGAGCCTAGGAGGGATCATGTGACCAGCTTTGCTGGGCTCTTTGCCATTTCCTGTTGGGGAAGAGAATATCCCACAAGTAAGGATGACGCCGTGGACCGGACACACCTATGTTGGAGAAATTGTAACCCGTTTTATTTTTTTATTTTGGGTTTAAAGTTAGCGGGAGTGGGCACTGAAAAGTGCCTTTACATTGCGGTCTATGGAAACTGTGTGATCCCAGTAAATATATATATGTATGTATATTCCTATTTATATATATATACAGTATATTTGGAATCGGTTGGCGCTCTACAAATACCTGATAATAATAATATATATGTATGTGTTTATATACATATTAACACATACATATATATGTACTATATAATCATATATATTTACAATTTGTTGCCATCGCAGTGCGACCTACCCCCTTTGCTGCGCTAGAACGAGTATCCCATTGGAGCCCATGGAAGCGCGCTCTTGTGAGCGCAATGATTCCCAGTGATGCAATCGCATTGCTGTCAACTTGTACATTTTGTGTTCTCTGGTATTACTCAGTGGAGCGCAAATATTGCTTTCACAAAAGTGATAGCTCTCCACTTGTGATCTGGCCCTATATAAGTTGCAAAAACTTTGCTCTATGAGAAAATGTTCTCAGACTGTTCTTATTAATTGAAGGTGAGGATCTCGCAAAATCATTAGTGCTTCACAATCAATGATTAAAGAAAACTACAAATACTTTACTTTTATAGTCATGACAATAAAAAAAGCATTGAGCCAACATTCTGTGAACACCCATCATGCCCATAATAAAAAGGCATTAATATTGTTTAACAAGTATCACAATAGTTTCAGAACATAAGAGGTTAATTTTAAGCATGCTAATTATTATTACCCATAAGATTGCTATAACAAATAAAAACAAGTTTTTAGGAGGTTTTCTGCAGAAAACACATTCCTGGCTGAGGGCGGCCTACTTTCGGTAGGAGGCATTTCAGATTGTGATCACTTGAAAAACATGCCGACGATGAGCTAGATTACAAGTGGCGCACTAAGGTTAGCACGGGTCGTGATAAGCAATACCGTGACCGAGCTAACTTGCACGTGTATTAAAAGTTGAAAGTAAACGGGTGAACATAAACAAAATTATGTTAGTGCGACTGAAGGTCTAGCATAAAGTATAAGTACATAGTACGCTATCTGATTAAATGTATTCATATAAATATATCTGTATACATCTATATCCGTATATAACGTACTCCTTCATAGACTTCAATGGAGAGTGAAAAGTGGGGGGAAAATAAATATATCTGTATACATCTATATCCGAATATAACGTACTCCTTCATAGACTTCAATGGAGAGTGAAAAGTGGGGGGAAAATAACACCCTTACTCTCACGCAAACACAATCTTGTTTACTCAAGTGTGTTAACACGATAAGAAATATGAATATTTTACATTCTAATGATCTTTACATAGCAGAATATGTTTTTTTTTATTGTTAAATAAATAAATAAATATATATATATAATGTGTAGGAGAAGGACTGCGCTCAAGAGGGTAAAATGAGTGGGGTAAATGTGTGAGTGGAAGGGGTCCAAGAGGAGGAGGCAAAGTAAGCCAAAAGAAGGAGGCAAAAAAACAAAAGAGAGGGGACAAAAAAGGGAGACTTAGACTTATAAGGACTGCCCTCTGACGAAGTGATCTAAACACGAAACGCGTAAGAGCGGAGCTACAAACATCTGTTACGTAACTTCCGGTCTCCACAGTCTGGGCTAAACAGTCATACACAGATACCGGAGCTGCCTCTTGCACCTCACAACAGGATCCAAAACGGAGCACAGGGAAGTGAACTGATTTACTTTATTTTGTTTATGCTGGATGGGAAATTTCTAACAGCCCGCTAGTCCGTACAGGAAACTTTGGGTATTCAGCACAAGAGTTGAACTACTCTATATTGCAATTCAAACTAGCATTGCTAAAATCCCTCCCTCTTATCTATGGACTTGTAATAGCCATAGTACCACAAATACAGGAACAAACTAACATTACTCCTGCAGTTGTTTGAGCAGCAGAACTTTTAAATTAAGCATTGATACCAACCTATCTTTTGCAAATAAATCTTTATATTTTTTTATACAAACAACTGCATTAAGTTTGGTGTATAATAACAAAACACCCCTCCACTATATCAACTGTAGGTAAAAACATCTTTACCACAGTGTGTATATATTTCCTACCCATGCAAGTCCCTTACCTCATATGATTGAAGTAACAGCAGGTGAGCAGTTTTCATACCTAAGCATAAAACGTTTCTGGTTTTGAACGTATTACACTATACGTCTCCCTTTTTTCCCCCTCTCTTTTGTTCTTTGCCTCCTCCTTTTGGCTTACTTTGCCTCCTCCTCTTGGACCCCTTCCACTCACTTATTTACCCCACTCATTTAACCCTCTTGAGCGCAGTCCTTCTCCTACACATTCGATTTTTTCACACACAGACTCTCCTCATAGGTGGTACTGAGGAACCAGTCTGAACTGGGACAGCAGCACAAGGCTTTTTTTCCCTGCCCCCCCCACCTTTTTTTCTCCCCTCTTGCTCCTTCTGAGACTTGTAAATTTTTGCTATTAAAATTGATAGCTATACCAGACATTTCAATTACATTTAGAACTACGAGCGCTACTACCACTCCCTTGTACACTATATTTATATATATATATATATATATATATATATATATAGTTTTTTTGGTAATATATATATTAGATATATAGAGATATATTATAGGAATACCTATTTAAAAACACTTTGAACATAATCTCCTGTGTGAAGAACGTTGGAATGTGAAATATTTACAGTAAATACAGAGTTAAACACGTTATTAAATATGATTTTACATGTTTTCAGCTACTTGACCGCAAAGGGCTCCAATATATACAAGCTCTCAGCTAAGATTTAAAAGCAAAAATGGAAAGGTTAGTTACCACATCTGGCCAAATGGGACAAGCCCAGGTACCACGTCAAGGTCCTTTCCAATACCTGGGACCCAAAAACAGCAACACAATGCAAGCTCTCAAATCCAAACAAACTGGGAACAAGGGAAGGATGCACAGGCTTATGTAATCACCTAGACATATACAAAACACGGAAGGGGACTGCACTTTCATACCGGACTGGGTACACATCCCATAACCCTGCAACATGCTCAGCCCTGGGTGCTCACCGGCACTCACAGGAAGCTGTGATTACATAAGCCTGTGCACCCTTCCCTTGTTCCCAGTTTGTTTGGATTTGAGAGCTTGCATTGTGTGGCTGTTTTGGATCCAGGGATTGGAAAGGACCTTGACGTGGTACCTGGGCATGTCCCATTTGGCCAGATGTGGTAACTAACCTTTCTATTTTTGCTTTTAAATGAGAGCTTGTAAGTGAGTGCTGGACTTTCTCTGTGTGTTGTATTAATTTGTTTTGTAATTTTCCCTATGGTTCTTGCACCAAGACCTGTCTGGGGTTAACTGCCTGTGACTCTGGAGACAGCACAGCTTCCTGTGAGTGCCGGTGAGCACCCAGGGCTGAGCATGTTGCAGGGTAATGGGATGTGTACCCGGTCCGGTATGAGAGTGCAGTCCCCTTTCCTTGTTTTGTATATGTCTAGGGTGATTACATAAGCCTGTGCACCCTTCCCTTGTTCTCAGTTTGTTTGTATTTGAGAGCTTGATTGTGTGGCTGTTTTTGGGTCCCAGGTATTGGAAAGGACCTTGACGTGGTACCTGGACTTGTCCCATTTGGCCAGATGCGGTAACTAACCTTTCCATTTTTGCTTTTAAATCTTAGCTGAGAGCTTGTAAGTGAGTGCTGGACTTTCTCTGTGTATTGTATTAATTTGTTTTGTAATTTTCCCTATGGTTCTTGCACCCAGACCTGTCTGGGGTTAACTGCCTGTGAATCTGGAGACAGCACAGCTTCCTGTATATATATTTTGTGTATGTATTTATGTGTTTATATGTATGTATATATGTATATATATATATATATATATATATATCAGGGGCGTATTAATGCAAAGGCCAACAAGGCCGGTGCCTAGGGCAGCAGTTTTTGGGGGGCGGCATTTGTCCCAAGTCACTAAATATTTGGTCATGGATTTTTTTTTAAAATTCTTTATTTATTTTTAAAAAAATTTTATTTTGAATGTGACCGGCTTTTTGCCGAGTTCACGTGACATTTTTCATCTGCCGCCCGCCTTCCTGTCTGACCCGCCTTCCTGTCTGACTGGAACTAACTGTCTACCATGAAGCCGGCCGCTGCGCCGCACATGGATTGAGTCCGTCTGAGACTCTGAGTCATAGCTGCACTTGCGCAGCTCTTGAGTGCCAGTGACCGCACTCACGCACTGTGACATGAAGACGGCAGTCACAGTGAGTGGAATGATTGGGATCGGTGGAGGAGGTGGCTGACCCGACTGAGTAAGACCCAGGTAGGAGCAGGGCACTGGGCAGCTCGGTACTGCTGGGAGGCGGTAGCGTTTTCATTCATCATCATTGTGTAGTGGTAGCGATAATTTCAAGTCAGCCTAGCCAGGAAAATATTATTTTAGTAATATTTTCCTGGCTATGCTGACTTGAAATTAACGCTACCACTACACAATGATGATGATCGGATCCCCAATGTTTATTTTGCAGTGAGCTGCTGAGCTAACACTGATCTCCATGTGGTAATAATTACTTCTACGGTCCACCAAATGAAGATCAGTGTTAGCACAGCTCACTGTAAAATAAACATACAGCGTCCCTAATTCTGTCTAACCCCTGTGTCTAACCAGCTATTTCACACAGGGGCCATATCAGAGCATTTGTAATATTCTAGTGTTTATGCAAATCAGTGACAGAATAGCTGCTGCTAACATGCAGCGGTTTCAGTGGGCTTTACATACTAAACTATAAGTGGCAGAGAGTTAGATTGTGACAAATGCTCACTGATATCCTTCCAACGTGTAAAAACAGAGTCACCTGCTGTACTGAGCACCCAGTGCAATGTAATCCAACTGAGTTACTATTGTTAGCACTTTTATCAGTAAAGGGGAGACAAGGGGAGACTGGAGACATCCCAAAAGTGAGACATAAGGAGCAGTTGGCTTCTTTATTGCAGCTAATTCAAGCTGTAATATTGCACAACATTTTTATAACTGTAGCAGGATTGTTGCCTCTACTAAATCAAATCATAGTAAGCTCACAGTAGATTTCACAAATCACATTAAAACCAAATAAAATGATCTGCAAAAGGCTGTAAGACTCAGCCTAGGGCACTGGTTTTCCACCTGTCATCAGCCCTCCCTAACAGGCCAGATTTTGAGGATATCTGAACTAGACCACAGGTGAAATAATAATCTGAAAATTTGGTCTGTTAGGTTGGCCTGAGGACAGGTTTGAAAACCAGTGGCCTAGGGGCAATGGCACCCTTTTCTACTAGCCAACCGTGCCATTAAATCATTTCATATTTACCTGCTGTTTCTGTAATATACATTTTTGAGATTTCCCCTCTTATTAAAGAGAATCTGGATTGTTGCTCATTATGCATACTTACATATGCTGCAGTTTCCTAATAGTGCTACATATATATATATATATATATATATATATATATATATGTGTGTGGTGTGTGTGTATTTGCATATATGTGTGACTGTGTATGTGTGGTGGTGTGTTGTGTGTGTATGTATGTGTGTGGTGGTGTGTATGTATGTGTGGTGGTGTGTATGTATGTGTGGTGGTGTGTATGTATGTGTGGTGGTGTGTATGTATGTGTGGTGGTGTGTATGTATGTGTGGTGGTGTGTATGTATGTGTGGTGGTGTGTATGTATGTGTGGTGGTGTGTATGTATGTGTGGTGGTGTGTATGTATGTGTGGTGGTGTGTGTGTTGTGTGTATAACTCTATGTATGGGGGGTGGTGTGCGTGTGTGTGTATGTATGAGTGGTGGTGTGTGTGTTGTGTGTATAACTCTATGTATGGGGGGTGGTGTGCGTGTGTGTGTATGTATGAGTGGTGGTGTGTGTGTGTGTGTGTGTGTGTTAAAAACATAACATAAAAACATAACATAAAAACATAACATAAATAAATGAATAACATTTAAAAATATTAATGGAATTGTCTACTCAGACTTACTCAAATATAGTCTAATTGTCTGCTGCTCAGACTTACTCAAATATAGTCTAATGCAAACACCTGGGTGTGTCTAGTTTTATTATTAGTACTCTGTGGTTTTATTATTGTACTATCTGGTGATTTTTCCGCTACTCGCTTGTTGTGCTCTTACTCGCAAAAGTACACATATACAAAGCGTTTGGCTCTTACGGTGTCAAGAAGAAACAACGATCTGGTGTAATTAAAGCGTTTAGCACAACTGGTAAAGAAATAAATGTTAGTGTAAAAAGACATATTTTTTTTATTTTTTTTACACCCTGACCAAAAAAAAAGTAAAAACAAAATGCCTTAAAACTGGGGGGGGGGGGCAGCAGAATTTTGAGTGCCTAGGGCAGCACAAAACCTAAATACGCCCCTGTCTGTAAATACATATATACATATATAAATACATGTGCATACATATATATATATATACACACACACATACCTATAGATATTTAGACATGTATATGTATCTATCTCTGTTAAACCCCTTTGCAGACCTTTTTGTCTGACACCTGAGACCTTATATAGATAAGCCCTTATAACCTTTTCCTATAACCTATAAACATTTTTTAATCATTTTTATTAAACAGTGTTATTATGAGTGTAGCTGTCCTGTGTAGTGTATTTTTATGTGTTTTGTGCAGCTTTTTAGTCAAGTGTAGCAGTTAACCAGAGCTCTGAAGTAACTCTAACCCGACGCGCAATAATATTGATTGTGCTCAAGCAAACGTGTTTACTTTCAACTCGTAATATGCGTACTACTTCCGAAGTGTGCAAAGAGTCACGATATACCCCTTATGGCTCGTGCACAACAGTTAGCGTGCCACTTGTATTCTAGCCCTCAGCGGGTTCTGCTTTATTGTTGGAGCCAGTCAAGAGTAGCATACGTAAGTATCAAGTGAATGCTTAGGGCATTTGTTTATCATTTTGTGAAAATATTCATTGGAATGGTTTTATATATCTATCATATCGTAATATACAAGTGGATAGAGAAATAGATATACAAGAATAGATGAACAAAATAGTGGCTTTAACAATGGAAAAGGTAGATGGATGGAAAAAATACAAATATATAGACTAGTGTTTGTACACCTCAGCATATCAATTAAAATTAGGAATGTGAGTAAGAAACGTCTTAAAGGGACATGAAACTCAAAAGTTTTCTTTCATGATTTAGACAGACTATACAATTTTATACAACTTTCCAATTCACTTGTATTATTTAATTTGCTTCCTTCTCTTGTTACCTTTGCTGAAAGGTTTATCTATGTATGCTCAGGAGCAGCAAAGAACCTAGGCTCTAGCTGCTGATTGGTGGTTGCATATATATACCGAATTTCATTGGCTCACTCATGTGTTCAGTTAGAAACCAGTAGTGCATTGCTGCTCCTTCAACAAATGATACCAAGAGAATGAAGCAAATTTGATAATAGACGTAAACTGGAAAGTTGTTGAAAATTGTACGTTCTACCTAAATCATGAGAGAGAAATATGTTTTTTTTTGTCCCTTTAAACTGCTCATGATAAATAAGCTTAAACAGTCAATCTTAACATTATTTCAGTTTTATTTACTAATACATTAATAGAGTACTTAAGGATGCTGAAATCTTACAGCGTTAAGTTCCAAATATTATATGAATTGCAAAAGTACACCAAAAATGACCAAAAAATGACCCCCGCTAGTAAATCACAATCTTTATTTTTTTTGTGTGTTCTAAAATACAAATGCTATTCTATATTTATATAAAACTATTTCCTTTCTGATTACAGTACTGTACTATCTTTCTGAGGGTACTATGTATTAGCAATGATATAAAACTATCTTTCAGTTGCACATATAAGCTGTATTATGACATGGAAATGACATAAAATGTTGTCTACACTTGGGGCTCCATTTATTAAGAAGCGGATGCTTCTTCAGAGCCCCATCGTTTCAGGTTCGTGTGAAACGTAAGTTAAGAAGCCTCGGTCGTAAGACCGCTGCTCCTTAATTTGTCCGCCACCTTTTAGGTGGCAGACTGAAATTATCCTGATACGATCGAGATGATTAACGGCCCCTGCTAGCGGCCAATTGGCCACCAGTGGGCAGGGGGTGGCATTGCACACGCTTTTCACCAGAAATGCTTGTGCAATGTTAAATGCCAACACTGTCGGCATTTAGCGAGGTCGAGGACCGTTGTTAAATCTACCCCTTGGT
>NC_069505.1:116967052-117089552 GCF_027579735.1 Bombina bombina
CATTGAACTGTCCCTTTATTAAGATATCACCATAGAAAAAGCAAGCCAGGCAGCCTATAAAATACATATGACTTCTTCACACATATCACAACAGAACCTTAGCAAATACATATGAAAACCAGACAAGAGCTAGTGTAAAAAACATACAAATGGCTGTATCTTTGCAGAGAACCCCCATGGCCCTTTGTAATCTGTCATTTATTCAGGTTTTTAGGGGAAAATACTTCATTTTATGCAACAGTTATTAGTAAATGTTGTTTTGGGGTGATGAAGAAACAAGCCATACAACAAAAACACATGCATGTACTATTGATTTGTCTGTTGCTGTTTTGGCTGTTTGCTATAGAGGTCACCAGCATATAAATATACTTCAGTAGTGTGACTAAGGCAAGATCTTGTGCTGCCTGGGTTCCAAAAATGAGATGATGTCACCAACTCTCTGACCACTACAGTCTAGACCCAACCATAGTCAGCAGTCGACATATTGAAACTTCACACTAGAGCATGCTGATACCCAATTGATATGCCCCATATGAGATTAAAGGGAAAGGAAACCCCAACATTTTCTTTCATGATTTTGATAGAACATACCATTTTAAACAATTTTCCAATTTACTTCTTTTAACAAATTTGCTTCATTCTCTTATTAGCCTTTGCTGAAGAACAAACATTGCACTACTGGCAGCTAGCTGAACACATCTAGGCCTAGATTTGGAGTTCGGCGGTAGCCGTCAAAACCAGCGTTAGAGGCTCCTAACGCTGGTTTTGGCCGCCCGCTGGTATTTGGAGTCAGTGATTAAAGGGTCTAACGCTCACTTTTCAGCCGCGACTTTTCCATACCGCAGATCCCCCTACGCCATTTGCGTATCCTATCTTTTCAATGGGATCTTTCTAACGCTGGTATTTAGAGTCGTTTCTGAAGTGAGCGTTAGAGCTCTAACGACAAAATTCCAGCCGCCTGAAAATAGCAGGAGTTAAGAGCTTTCTGGCTAACGCCGGTTCATAAAGCTCTTTACTACTGTACCCTAAAGTACACTAACACCCATAAACTACCTATGTACCCCTAAACCGAGCTCCCCCCACATCGCCGCCACTCGATTAAAATTTTTAACCCCTAATCTGCCGACCGCCACCTACGTTATACTTATGTACCCCTAATCTGCTGCCCCTAACCCCGCCGACCCCTGTATTACATTTATTAACCCCTAACCTGCCCCCCACAACGTCGCCGCCAGCTACTTAAAATAATTAACCCCTAATCTTCCGACCGCAAAGCGCCGCCACCTACGTGATCGGAACAGCCAATAGAATGCGAGCTCAATCTGATTGGCTGATTGGATCAGCCAATCGGATTGAACTTGATTCTGATTGGCTGATTCCATCAGCCAATCAGAAAATTCCTACCTTAATTCCGATTGGCTGATAGAATCCTATCAGCCAATCGGAATTCGAGGGACGCCATCTTGGATGACGTCCCTTAAAGGAACCGTCATTCGTCGGGAGACAACGGAAGAAGAGGATGGATCCGCGTCGCCTGCTTCAAGATGGACCCGCTCCGCACCGGATGGAAGAAGATTGAAGATGCCGCTTGGAGAAGATGTTTGCCGGTCCGGATGTCCTCTTCTTGCCGGATAGGAGGAAGACTTTGGAGCCTCTTCTGGACCTCTTCAGCACCGGATGATGGATCGCCAACCCCCGCTTGGGTTGGATGAAGATGTTGGAGCCAGGACGGATCGGTGAACCTGGTATGGTGAAGACAAGGTAGGAAGATCTTCAGGGGCTTAGTGTTAGGTTTATTTAAGGGGGGTTTGGGTTAGATTAGGGGTATGTGGGTGGTGGGTTGTAATGTTGGGGGGGGGGTATGGTATGTTTTTTTTTACAGGCAAAAGAGCTGAAATCCTTGGGGCATGCCCCGCAAAGGGCCCTGTTCAGGGCTGGTAAGGTAAAAGAGCTTGTAACTTTTTTAATTTAGAATAGGGTAGGGAATTTTTTTTTTTGGGGGCTTTGTTATTTTATTAGGGGGCTTAGAGTAGGTGTAATTAGTTTAAAATTGTTGTAATATTTTTCTTATGTTTGTAAATATTTTATTATTTTTTGTAACTTAGTTCTTTTTTATTTTTTGTACTTTAGCTAGTTTATTTAATTGTATTTATTTGTAGGAATTGTGTTTAATTAATTTATTGATAGTGTAGTGTTAGGTTAATTGTAGGTAATTGTAGGTAGTTTATTTAATTAATTTATTGATAGGGTAGTGTTAGGTTTAATTATATCTTAGGTTAGGATTTATTTTACAGGTAAATTTGTTATTATTTTAACTAGGTAACTATTAAATAGTTCTTAACTATTTAATAGCTATTGTACCTGGTTAAAATAATTAAAAAGTTGCCTGTAAAATAAATATTTATCCTAAAATAGCTATAATATAATTATAATTTATATTGTAGCTATATTAGGATTTATTTTACAGGTAAGTATTTAGCTTTAAATAGGAATCATTTATTTAATAAGAGTTAATTAATTTCGTTAGATGTAAATTATATTTAACTTAGGGGGGTGTTAGTATTAGGGTTAGACTTAGCTTTAGGGGTTAATACATTTATTATAGTAGCGGTGAGGTCCGCTCGGCAGATTAGGGGTTAATAATTGAAGGTAGGTGTCGGCGATGTTAGGGAGGGCAGATTAGGGGTTAATAAATATAATATAGGGGTCGGCGATGTTAGGGCAGCAGATTAGGGGTACATAGGGATAACGTAGGTTGCGGCGGTTTACGGAGCGGCAGATTAGGGGTTAAAAAAAATATGCAGGTGTCAGCGATAGCGGGGGCGGCAGAATAGGGGTTAATAAGTGTAAGGTTAGGGGTGTTTAGACTCGGGGTACATGTTAGAGTGTTAGGTGCAGACGTAGGAAGTGTTTCCCCATAGGAAACAATGGGGCTGCGTTAGGAGCTGAACGCTGCTTTTTTGCAGGTGTTAGGTTTTTTTTCAGCTCAAACAGCCCCATTGTTTCCTATGGGAGAATCGTGCACGAGCACGTTTTTGAGGCCGGCCGCGTCCGTAAGCAACTCTGGTATCGAGAGTTGCATTTGCGGTAAAAATGCTCTACGCTCCTTTTTTGGAGCCTAACGCAGCATTTGATTAAACTCTCGATACCAGAGTTAAATTTATGGTGCGGCCAGAAAAAAGCCCGCGGAGCGTTAACAGCCCTTTTACCGCCGAACTCCAAATCTAGGCCCTAGTGAGCCAATCACAATAGACAAATGGGTGTAGGCACTAATTAACAGCTGGCTCCCACCAGTGGCGTAGCGTGGGTTGTCAGCGCCCGGGGCAAGGCAAGTATTGTGCCCCCTAACCCGTTAGCACTGACTGAGTCTCTTCCACCAGTATAGTGATGCATTTGTGAGTGCGCACAGTAGCGCATAGGGTTGCCACCTTTTGCCCAGAATATTCCTGGACACTTTTTAAAAGGGGGTGTAGAGGGTGTGTCTCAGGGTGTGGCTTGGGGCCGTGGCTTCTCGCAGCCTCAAATTCAATATGAAATCAAATTTTATATATATATATATATATATATATATATATATATTACTATATTATAAATATATATATATATTATATATATATATATATTACTATATTATATATATATATATATATAATATAAACAATATGTATATATATATAAAATATGTATGTGTGTATATATATATATATATATAATATATATATAATATATACTTGTATATACAGTATAATATATATATATATATATATATATATATTTTTTTTTTTATATAGAGTAGGCAGGCAGGTGAGTAATTCTCAAAGCAGGTAACACAGAGGAAACTCTTTTTTTTATAAAACAAATTTAAAAAAAATATATTTTACCTAGAAAAAACTGCAGATCATATCATTAGGAAGAAGTTGAACAGTACCCAAAAAGGAGGGTCACGACCTGGCCAGCTCTGTCGGACTTGTCGTACTACCAGCTCGCAGCAACACCGCACCCGCACACCAACGAGATCACATGACTGGGCGGGACTTGGGTCTGTGGGAGGCGAGCTGAGAGGAGGACTGGTTGGATATCGACCATGGTCCGTGACCTCATCATGATGCACTTCAGGCTGCAGTCAGGGCCTCTTCCTCACTTCCCTTGATGATAAGTGTGACTGACTCATGCACAGTCTTCAACCCCCCCCTAATTATTAATACCGGGGCAAGTGGTAATCCTAGTAGTGCACCTTATGAATTGGCAGACGTCTCCCTCACAAGCAACCCCCACGGCCCTGCCGCCTGCAATGTTTATAACGAATTAAATTCCTTAGGGGCACAAATTTCTTTTGAAATTTTGCGCCCCTAAGAATTTTGCGCCCGGGGCAACCGCCCCTGTGGCCCCCCCCACGCTACGCCACTGGCTCCCACTAGTGTAGGTCGGATATGTGCATATTCTTTATAAACAAGGGATAACAAGAGAACAAAGCACATTTGAAAATAGAAATTAATTTAAAAGTGTCTTAAAATAGCATGCTCTATCTGAATCATACAAGTTTAATTTAGTCTTTTCTATCCCTTTAATTTCACCTAAAAAACACTATAAGTCAGAATGCTTTCCCAATGAGCTAGCAATATTGACTGCTGTCTGGGCCCTGTGTTCCTCAATGGTCCACACTGGTCTAACTGTAGGAATAAACATAGAAATGTGTGGCTGATGCATGTTCACAGTTTTTGAATGGTTTGAAAATTGCAAGCCTGTATTGCTTTCTACATTAAAGGGACATGAAAAACCCAATTTTTTTCTTTTATGATTCAGATAGAGCATTTGATTTTAAATAACTTTCTAATTTACTTCTATTATCTAATTTGTTTAGTTGTCTTAGTATGCCTTGCTGAAAAGGATACCTAGGTAAGCTCAGGAGTTGCTGATTGGTGGCTGCACATATATGCCTTGTGTTATTGGCTCACCCAATGTGTTAACTAGCTCCCAGTAGTGCTTTGCTGCCTTTTCAACAAAGAACACCAAGTGAATCAAGCCAATTAGATAATATAAGTAAATTGGAAAGTTGTTTAAAATTGTATGCTCTATCTGAGACACATTTATACGTGCACACACAGACACATTCATACGTGCACACACAGACACATTCATACGTGCACACACAAACACATGCATACGTGCATACACAAACACATTCATACGTGCACACACAGACACATTCATACGTGCACACACAGACACATTCATACGTGCACACACAGACACATTCATACGTGCACACACAGACACATTCATACGTGCACACACAGACACATTCATACGTGCACACACAGACACATTCATACGTGCACACACAGACACATTCATACGTGCACACACAGAACACAACAATACTATCCTCCATATGTGCTGACTGCCTATTCTGTTGTGTAGAAGAGTTTACTGTATATAAGTGGGAAAACTTTCATCCTTAAAGGGACATGAAACCCAAAAATGTTCTTTCATGATTTAGGTAGAACATAACAATTTGAAACAACTTTCCAGTTTACTTCTATTATCAATTTTTTTTATTCTCTTTGTATCATTTGTTGAAGGAGAAGCAATGGCTTCTAACTGAACAGATGGGTGAGCAAATGACAATCAGTATATATATTCAGCCACCAGTCAGCAACTAGAACCTAGGTTCTTTGCTGCTCCTGAGCTTTCCTAGATCGACCTTTCAGCAAAGAATAACAAGAGAAGGAAGCAAATTAAAGAATAGAAGTAAATTGGAAAGTTGTTTAAAATTGTATGCTCTGTCTAAATCATGAATGTCTAATTATGACTTTACTGTCCCTTTAACTATTTATTGAAACAAAAATATACAAAAATGATAAATGTTGACTATTTAATTCTGATGTTGAGAAGCTACAACACACTGCTGTGGTTTTTTGTGTGTTTGTGTGTGTGTGTTTTTTTTTTTTAAAATAAGCCACTAAACTATCAAACCCAGATCACATCATCTATCTTAACACCTTCATAAATTGTAATAATAGGATAACCAGCTGTAATCCAAAATTCATGTAAACTGATATTGAATATTTTGTTCCCAAAATTTGATTAAAGCTATAACAAGGTTAGTATAGGATGGGGTTTTATGGCTATGTGTATCTGCTTGTGCGTATTTGCTATTTCTGTTCACTGACAGCCATTTTGAATAAAGACAGGACAATAATATTAATGGTATAATGATGCATATATTTACAGCAAGCACACCAGTGAGCAATAATCTTTACTCAATTAGTATATGACTGTCCTCCTTTATAGTACCGTGGGGTCTCATTCTTCTCATATTGCCTTGGGTCATATGAGAAAATCATCAGCCAATCAGTATGCTTCTAACATTTAAAATATGGGCCTTAATGTAATAGGTCATTGAATTGCCATAGATTGATACGGATACATTTATTAGCTAAATAATCAATTACTCTATGGAGACGTAAGAAAGAATTAAAATGTATTCTTTAATACAATGAATAACAATAGGCACAGTGAAAAAAACCTGATGAATCATATTGAAATGCTCAAAATTTTGTGAAGAAAAGTGCACATTTAAAGGGACATAGGTGTAATGTTGCAACAAATGAGAGTATTTGTTTGTTGAACTAGGTATGGTCTAGTGTTCATTGAGGTGGTAAAGTTTGGAAACTGGTGGTAACATAAAAATTCTCCCTATACTTTAAAGGAGATACATATTTTATCACCAGTTTCCACAATTTACCAGTTTAATGGAAACTAGGCCTATGTGTCTCTACAAAGAGATTAAATACATAGTTAAAGTCCAGCCATGCAGCTGAGCCTGTGCTGAGCAGACTGCTGGTGATGCATTGCAGGTCTTGAGTGGGACTTAAAGGGACAGTCTAGTCAAAATTAAACTTTCATGATCCAGATAGGGCATGCAATTTTAAACAACTTTCCAATTTACTTCTATTATCTAATTTGCTCAATTCTTTAGATATCCTTTGTTGAAGAAATGCAATGCACATGTGTGAGCCAATCACACAAGGCCTTTATGTGCAGCAACCAATCAGCAGCTACTGAGCATATCTAGATATGCTTTTCAGCAAGTGATATCAAGAGAATGAAGCAAATTAGATAATAGAAGTAAATGAGAAAGTTGTTTAAAATGACATGCTCTTTCTAAATCACAAAAGAAAAAAAATTGGGTTTCATGTCCCTTTAAGCTATTTGTGTTAAACATAAAGTGTTAGTGACACACTATTTAACACTTTCGCTTTTGTACAAACACCACCAGAAGTAAACCTTTGACATGCGTGGGTTAGCACACGCATTACAAGTTGAATGTAAATGGTTTGCGTGTGAGCGAAAACCCAGTCAGCAATAACTTAAAGGGACATAAAACCCAAACATTTTCTTTAATGATTCAGATAGAGAATACAATTTTAAACAACATTCTAATTTACTTCTATTATCTATTATCTAATTTGTTTTATGCTCTTGCTATCATTTGTTGAAGGAGCAGCAATGCACTACTGGTTTCTAAATGAACACATGGATGAGCCAATGACAATCGGTATATATATATATATATATATATGCAGCGACAAATCAGCAGCTAGAACCTAGGTTCTCTGTTGCTCCTGAGCTTTCATAGATAAACCTTTTAGCAAAGAATAATAAGAAAAGGAAGCAAATTAAATAAAAGAAGTAAATTGGAAAGTTGTTTAAAATTGTATTCTCTATCTGAATTATGAAAGAAATTGGGTTTCATGTCCCTTTAAGGACTTTGGATCTTGCAACCACATTAACATCTTGTCCCCATAGACTTTAGTGGAGTGCGCTGATGATAAAAAAACAAACACTTATTGCTCACATGCTAACCTGACAACGCGTTAGACAAAGTAGGTTCAAACCCAAAGGTAGTTATACATATTTTACATTCCAATGTTTTTAAAATATTTTACATATCTGATTAATTTTTTAAAATAAAAAAATATATATACCTTAATATCTATATGAATAATATAATAGTGTGTGAGTATATATATATATATATATATATATATATATATATATATACATATTTATACACACACACATATACATACACATACATACACATACATACATTTTCTCCTATGTGAAGAACATTGGAATGTAAAAAAACTATAGTAAATACACAAACACATTATAAAATATTCAAATTGAAGAAAAATTATTTTTCTTGTTTTATTTGAGTGGAAAGTGCTCCAAAGTATGTATGTGTGTGTGTGCTGGTAATGTCAGATATTGGGTAATCCTAGGATTACCTGGGTAAAATGGACATTACCCAAGCAGCTGTGGGTAAAGCCTGATGTATGATCATAAATCCCCTCTGATGCGGTGACTCTGCACTCTAACATAAATAACATCCACTGTAATTCTCCCATCTTCACTATCTTTTTGCCTCTGCCTAGGGGGGTTCAAGGGGGGCAAAGTCCCTCTTGTAAACCTCATTCCCCAAGGTTCACTTGGGGTGGATAACAGAGGATTGGCCGGCACCTTCCTTAAACCCCCCAGGCGGAGGCAAGAGAAATAGTGTAGATGGGGGAATAACAGCACATCTGGCTTTACCCACAGCCACTTGGGTAATGTCTGTTTTACCAAGGTAATCCTAGGATTACCCGGATTTCTTACTTTACATGTAACATTTTATATATATATGTGTGTTTGTATGTATACATATGTGTTTATATGTGTACATACATATATAAATACACATGTATACACAAATATATATATATATATATATATATATATATACAGTATATACACACACATACGCCTTAGACATATATGCATATAGCATAGCCCTTTCTATTCAAACACCTTGTCATATACTGTATATTATAACACTTTAAAAAATTTTATTAGATAGTGTGTGTAGATATATATATATATATATATATATATATATAATCAGAGGGAAGAAGTTCAATAAACTGCACAAAATGGTGTAAAACTATAAGCAAGATTCAGCGTGATATGTATCTCCTTCCTGTGATATGTGAAAGTTCACTTGGTAGTGCAGTATCAAACAGCAATGATGCAAACAAACAAACAGAGGCGGACTCTATCCCCGGTGTTACTGACACTAGCGGTGCTTAGTGGGACCTCCTAGAGCAATCTGTGCCCAATTGCAGCGATATGCTGTGCCCACTCACCGCTCTCCTAGTGCCTCCAGCGTCTGGAAAAACCACCGTGATCTCCGAAATCCTTTGACTCTCTGCTTGTTCGAATACGGCGTTCCGCCGTGGTGCCGGGAGGAGTGTCCTCTCACGTGACCTTGTCACGACCAATCGACTTGGTTGCTGTCGTAACCAGGCAACAGCATAGGTGAATCCAGCGTGTCAACAGGTGGTGCTAAATCTGCAAGCTTCTCCTCGCACTAGGGAATCCTGGTGCAAATTTAGACAACGATAAAGAACTTTGATCCCAGGCGAGGTATTTAAAAGCACAAAAAGTCTTTATTCAATTCCACTTGTGGTAAAAGCATAAGGAGGTACCAAAACACATAAAAAGAATATTCACACGAAAGCATAGGCTAACATGTTTCGGCCTGATGCCGTAGTCGTAGCTGGAGTAATGCAAGCGTGTGAAGCATTTAAAGGGACATCTGTTCAGTGATAGGTCACATAAAAACCAATCATGAACCTTCATTTTAAGTGTGTGTAATCAAACAATTAACCCGTTAGTTACCAGAAAGATACATAGGAAACATTGCACATCGTATTTACTTAGTTACAAAATGCATTCTTAAATTATAGACATTTGAGCCTGAAAGACAATTACATGAGTAATGTACATAAACTTTTAAACTTAAGTGCTATGTGATACAATGTAAATATGTATCAAATAAATCGAGTCAAAGGGAGCAATGCAAGGGGAGCAATACAATTGCTTATACATTTATATATGGTCAAACTAGGACAATTACGGGGTCCATCCAATAAAAATCGTCGCCCGCAAAAGCCGGCGACGCCAATATTTGCGCGGATTTGGTATCACATATACGGCGTAACCTAGAAGTTACGCGCGTATATTTCTGCCGTCGCCCGTAGTTTTTTGGGCTATAGGCAGGTATACCAAACCCGCGCAGTTTGGTATCCAATATGCAGCGTAAGGACTTACGTGGCGAAAATGGAGAAAACTTACTCCATTTTCACCTCGCCACAAAAAGCAGCCGTAAGAAGCCTTACGCTGACTATTGGAGCCCCGTAACTCCCTAAACTGGCTGCTAAAATAAACCTAACACCTAACGCATGCGCAATGTCTATCTCCCTGTCAACCGCGATCTGCTAAAATAAACCTAACACCTAACGCATGCGCAATGTCTATCTACCTGTCAACCGCGATCCCCCCCCGAAATCCCTAATAAAGTTATTAACCCCTAAACCGCCGCCATCTACATAAACTAACCCCCTACTGTGAGCCCCTAAAACCGCCGCCATCTACCTTATCTATCCCCTAATTAGAACCCCTTACACCGCTGTCATCTACCTTATCTATCCCCTAATCTGACCCCTTACACCGCCGCCACCTATATAAAAATTATTAACCCCTAATCTAATCCCCCTATACCGCCGCCAGCTATATTAATATTATTACCCCCTAATGTAAGCCACTTACACCGCCGCCATCTCTATTAAAATGATTAACCCCTTATTTAATCTACCTACCGCGCCGCCAGCTATATTATCTATATTAACCCTAAGTATATTATAGTTAATATAGGTATTACATTATATATATTAACTATATTAACCCTAATTATATTAGGGTTAATATAGTTAATATAGTTACTATAGTATTTATATTAACTATATTAACTCTATCTAACCCTAACACCCCTAACTAAATTTATATTAAATTAATCTAATTCATTTATAAACTAAAATATTCCTATTTAAATCTAAATACTTACCTATAAAATAAACCCTAAGATAGCTACAATATAATTAATAATTACATTGTAGCTATGTTAGGGTTAATATTTATTTTACAGGTAAATTGTTAATTATTTTAACTAGGTATAATAGCTATTAAATAGTTATTAACTATTTAATATCTACCTAGTTAAAATAATTACCCAATTACCTGTAAAATAAATCCTAACCTAAGTTACAAATACACCTACACTAGCAATAAATTAAATAAACTACAAACATCTATCTAAAAATACAATTAAATTAACTAAACTAAATTACAAAAACAAACAAACACTAAATTACAAAAAATAAAAAAAGATTACAAGATTTTTAAGCTAATTACACCTATTCTAAGCCCCCTAATAAAATAATAAACCCCCAAAATAAAAAAAATTCCCTGCCCTATTCTAAATTAAACAAATTTCAAAGCTCTTTACCTTACCAGCCCTTAAAAGGGCCTTTTGTGGGGCATGCCCCAAAGAATTCAGCTCTTTTGCATACAAATACAATACCCCCCCCATTACAACCCACCACCCACATACCCCTATTCTAAAACCACCCAAACCCCCCTTAAAAAAGCCTAACACTACCCCCCTGAAGATCTCCCTACCTTGTCTTCACCACACCGGGCCGAACTCCTGATCCGATCCGGGCGATGTCTTCCTCGAAGCGGCAAAGAAGAATTCCTCCTCCGGCGATGTCTTCCTCCAAGCGGCAAAGAAGAATTCTTCCTCCGGCGACGTCTTCCTCCAAGCGGCAGCAAAGTCTTCATTCTTCCGGCGGCATCTTCAATCTTCTTTCTTCGCTCCGCCGCCGCGGAGCATCCATCCCGGCCGACTACTGAACTAGGAATGAGGTACCTTTAAATGACGTCATCCAAGATGGCGTCCGCCGAATTCCGATTGGCTGATAGGATTCTATCAGCCAATCGGAATTAAGTTAGAAAAATCTGATTGGCTGATTGAATCAGCCAATCAGATTCAAGTTCAATCCGATTGGCTGATCCAATCAGCCAATCAGATTGACCTCGCATTCTATTGGCTGTTCCGATCAGCCAATAGAATGCGAGCTCAATCTGATTGGCTGATTGGATCAGCCAATCGGATTGAACATGAATCTGATTGGCTGATTCAATCAGCCAATCAGATTTTTCTAACTTAATTCCAATTGGCTGATAGAATCCTATCAGCCAATCGGAATTCGGCGGACGCCATCTTGGATGACGTCATTTAAAGGTACCTCATTCCTAGTTCAGTAGTCGGCCGGGATGGATGCTCCGCGGCGGCGGAGCGAAGAAAGAAGATTGAAGATGCCGCCGGAAGAATGAAGACTTTGCTGCCGCTTGGAGAAAGACGTCGCCGGAGGAAGAATTCTTCTTTGCCGCTTGGAGGAAGACATCGCCGGAGGAGGAATTCTTCTTTGCCGCTTCGAGGAAGACATCGCCCGGATCGGATCAGGAGTTCGGCCCGGTGTGGTGAAGACAAGGTAGGGAGATCTTCAGGGGGGTAGTGTTAGGCTTTTTTAAGGGGGGTTTGGGTGGTTTTAGAATAGGGGTATGTGGGTGGTGGGTTGTAATGGGGGGGGGTATTGTATTTGTATGCAAAAGAGCTGAATTCTTTGGGGCATGCCCCACAAAAGGCCCTTTTAAGGGCTGGTAAGGTAAAGAGCTTTGAAATTTGTTTAATTTAGAATAGGGCAGGGAATTTTTTTTATTTTGGGGGTTTATTATTTTATTAGGGGGCTTAGAATAGGTGTAATTAGCTTAAAAATCTTGTAATCTTTTTTTTATTTTTTGTAATTTAGTTTAGTTAATTTAATTGTATTTTTAGATAGATGTTTGTAGTTTATTTAATTTATTGCTAGTGTAGGTGTATTTGTAACTTAGGTTAGGATTTATTTTACAGGTAATTGGGTAATTATTTTAACTAGGTAGATATTAAATAGTTAATAACTATTTAATAGCTATTATACCTAGTTAAAATAATTAACAATTTACCTGTAAAATAAATATTAACCCTAACATAGCTACAATGTAATTATTAATTATATTGTAGCTATCTTAGGGTTTATTTTATAGGTAAGTATTTAGATTTAAATAGGAATATTTTAGTTTATAAATGAATTAGATTAATTGAATATAAATTTAGTTAGGGGTGTTAGGGTTAGATAGAGTTAATATAGGTAATATAAATACTATAGTAACTATATTAACCCTAATATAATTAGGGTTAATATAGTTAATATATATAATGTAATACCTATATTAACTATAATATACTTAGGGTTAATATAGATAAAATAGCTGGCGGCGGGGTAGGTAGATTAAATTAGGGGTTAATCATTTTAATAGAGATGGCGGCGGTGTAAGGGGCTTACATTAGGGGTTAATAATTTTAATATAGATGGCGGCGGTGTTAGGGGCTCACTTTAGGGGGTTATAGATATAATATAGCTGGCGGCGGGGTACGGGAGCGACGGTTTAGGGGTTAATAACTTTATTAGGTTGCGGCGGGGTACGGGAGCGGCGGTTTAGGGGTTAATAGCTTTTTTATTGTTAGGATAGTGAGGGGGGATAGCGGATAGAGGGTTAGACGTGTCGGGCTATGTTAGGGAGGCGTGTTAGACTTGTCGGGCTATGTTTAGGAAACGTGTTAGACAGTGCGGGTGTTTTAGACTTTAGTCAGGTTTTATAGGCGCCGGCAGTTTCTAACGTGCCGCAAGTCACTGGCAACGCCAGAAATTTGTACTTGCGCAGATTTCTGGACATCGCTGGTTTGTCAGACTTACGGCACGTTAGCATCTGACGGCGACTTATATGGGATAGCTCGAGTTGCGAGCTGAAACTGCGGGCGACGCCGGTTCCCTCGCTTGCGCCGCAAACTGCGATCTATATCGGATCGCGCCCTAGGAGTCTATATAACTTGGTAAAATGGACAATATTCTGCATATGGAATGGAATATCATATGCATGGAAATGATAATAATAAATAAATTGAAAAGGCTCAATTCCGTGTAGAGCTAAAATAAAACTTTTCCCTTATTAAAATATCCAATGCATATGTTAATATCCACCCTCAATCTCTATATGCAGCACAGTGTTTATACACACTGTTATACTAGAAACTGATATTCGCAGTTAAATGAGTGGGGATAAACTGATAAATGAATGAAATGTCAATCAATACAAAACAACTCTTTCTCATTTTAGTTAATATCAAAAAACAAACAATAATAATGAAAGTGTTAATGATAAATACTAGAATGGAGGGACGTAAGTGTAGATTTCAGCATAATAATAGTCATATGTGACTGTACGTGTATATACTGTGTGAAAATGAGTATAACACATTTTAGTATTTATATTTTAAATTTGTAGTTGTATTTGGTATTGAATATTGACTGAAAGTGCGATCAGTCCAAAGGTGGACAAAGATATGATAAACCTGATCTATTTCCAATAGTTAATTAAGTCATATTCTGAGTTGAGGCCCTTGGGCACGCGTGTTTGCAATCTGAAGATCCAAAACATTTTGCGTTTCCCCAAAGCCTCATCTCTATTACCGCCTCTTGGAGGGTGTTTAACCCATTCAATGGCTTGCCATCTTAGTGTGTTATTATTTTTATTGTGTATATTTTTGAAATGTTTCACCAAGGGTGTGGTTGCTTCACCAGTCTTAATAGAGGAAAGATGATTCCTTATCCTCGTATTGACATCTGTCGTGGTGAGACCCACATATTGAAGGTTACATTGGATACAAGTTAGGACATAAATGACATAAGAGGATGTACAGTTGAGGCAAGACTCAATGCTAAACTCCTCTCCAGTCACTTTTGACTGAAATTTGTTTGAGAGGGTAGCAAATTCACACGGTCTACATCTGGACTTGCCACACCTGTACATCCCCCTATGTCTAAGCCAAGACCCACTTGGGGGATCAGCTGGACTGGGAAGTTCAGAGGGAGACAAGTAGTTCCCTATGGTCTTACTCTTTCTGTAGGAACAGCGTAAGCCTTGTTCCACACATTTAGTCAATTTGTTATCAGCTACTAGAAGTGCAAAATGTTTTTTCACTATTTTGCATATACTTCTATATTCTTCGCTGTATTCAGTTACAAAAGTAACCTGGTCACTGTGAGTGGACACAGATTTTTTGTTTTTGGACTGTTGTAACAATGTCTGTCTATCAAGTCGGTCTACTTGTGTTTGTGCTCTCTCCAATACATGCTTACATACATGCATGTGCCTTTTGCTGTTGCTAAGGGACAGCTTATACGGATTAAAAGAAATTGTACCGAGGAAAAAACTTATATAAAGCAAAGAACTGAAATGAAAGAGAGATTAAAACAAAGGGTTATCCTAAGCATGTATTGGAGAGAGCACAAACACAAGTAGACCGACTTGATAGACAGACATTGTTACAACAGTCCAAAAACAAAAAATCTGTGTCCACTCACAGTGACCAGGTTACTTTTGTAACTGAATACAGCGAAGAATATAGAAGTATATGCAAAATAGTGAAAAAACATTTTGCACTTCTAGTAGCTGATAACAAATTGACTAAATGTGTGGAACAAGGCTTACGCTGTTCCTACAGAAAGAGTAAGACCATAGGGAACTACTTGTCTCCCTCTGAACTTCCCAGTCCAGCTGATCCCCCAAGTGGGTCTTGGCTTAGACATAGGGGGATGTACAGGTGTGGCAAGTCCAGATGTAGACCGTGTGAATTTGCTACCCTCTCAAACAAATTTCAGTCAAAAGTGACTGGAGAGGAGTTAACATTGAGTCTTGCCTCAACTGTACATCCTCTTATGTCATTTATGTCCTAACTTGTATCCAATGTAACCTTCAATATGTGGGTCTCACAACGACAGATGTCAATACGAGGATAAGGAATCATCTTTCCTCTATTAAGACTGGTGAAGCAACCACACCCTTGGTGAAACATTTCAAAAATATACACAATAAAAATAATAACACACTAAGATGGCAAGCCATTGAATGGGTTAAACACCCTCCAAGAGGCGGTAATAGAGATGAGGCTTTGGGGAAACGCGAAATGTTTTGGATCTTCAGATTGCAAACACGCGTGCCCAAGGGCCTCAACTCAGAATATGACTTAATTAACTATTGGAAATAGATCAGGTTTATCATATCTTTGTCCACCTTTGGACTGATCGCACTTTCAGTCAATATTCAATACCAAATACAACTACAAATTTAAAATATAAATACTAAAATGTGTTATACTCATTTTCACACAGTATATACACGTACAGTCACATATGACTATTATTATGCTGAAATCTACACTTACGTCCCTCCATTCTAGTATTTATCATTAACACTTTCATTATTATTGTTTGTTTTTTGATATTAACTAAAATGAGAAAGAGTTGTTTTGTATTGATTGACATTTCATTCATTTATCAGTTTATCCCCACTCATTTAACTGTGAATATCAGTTTCTAGTATAACAGTGTGTATAAACACTGTGCTGCATATAGAGATTGAGGGTGGATATTAACATATGCATTGGATATTTTAATAAGGGAAAAGTTTTATTTTAGCTCTACACGGAATTGAGCCTTTTCAATTTATTTATTATTATCATTTCCATGCATATGATATTCCATTCCATATGCAGAATATTGTCCATTTTACCAAGTTATATAGACTCGTGATTGTCCTAGTTTGACCATATATAAATGTATAAGCAATTGTATTGCTCCCCTTGCATTGCTCCCTTTGACTCGATTTATTTGATACATATTTACATTGTATCACATAGCACTTAAGTTTAAAAGTTTATGTACATTACTCATGTAATTGTCTTTCAGGCTAAAATGTCTATAATTTAAGAATGCATTTTGTAACTAAGTAAATACGATGTGCAATGTTTTCTATGTATCTTTCTGGTAACTAACGGGTTAATTGTTTGATTACACACACTTAAAATGAAGGTTCATGATTGGTTTTTATGTGACCTATCACTGAACAGATGTCCCTTTAAATGCTTCACACGCTTGCATTACTCCAGCTACGACTACGGCATCAGGCCGAAACATGTTAGCCTATGCTTTCGTGTGAATATTCTTTTTATGTGTTTTGGTACCTCCTTATGCTTTTACCACAAGTGGAATTGAATAAAGACTTTTTGTGCTTTTAAATACCTCGCCTGGGATCAAAGTTCTTTATCGTTGTCTAAATTTGCACCAGGATTCCCTAGTGTGAGAAGCTCGCAGATTTAGCACCACCTGTTGACACGCTGGATTCACCTATGCTGTTGCCTGGTCACGACAGCAACCAAGTCGATTGGTCGTGACAAGGTCACGTGAGAGGACACTCCTCCCGGCACCACGGCGGAACGCCGTATTCGAACAAGCAGAGAGTCAAAGGATTTCGGAGATCACGGTGGTTTTTCCAGACGCTGGAGGCACTAGGAGAGCGGTGAGTGGGCACAGCATATCGCTGCAATTGAGCACTGCCTCAATTTAAGCTGCACCCTTTAGAGCTTCTATACAACAATACATGGAGAGTACCACTTCAGACTTTTATTCCTTGTTACCGGTCACTGAAAGGAGCAATGACTGTTTGGTTATGGACAGAGTTTTTTCAACTGATATAACTACATATTGTTTGGGGGATTTATTTGATGAAATTGAAAAATTGCTTGTAAAAGAACATAAACTTCAGTTTGATGTTTGGACACTTGATAAGTATATAAAATTGCAGATTATACCAAGAGGTTTGAGGATAAACAAATTTCCGACTTTTGAGGTTAAAGAAATAGACCTAGTGGAATCTTGGAATCTTATACTCACTGAGTGTTCTTTCAGGCTTATGCATTGGCTTATTTCTTACAAAACACAACAGCTTGATACTATTAGAAATAAGATTGGCACACTACAACTTGAGCTTAATAACAGGAGGGATGACATTGATTTTTCCAAATTTGATGGGATATTAAGAAATACTCTCTTAGAGTCTAAGAATCTTGTATTGAATTTGAAACATACAAAATATCTTAGAGATTCTGCAGACTATGAAAATAAAATAGTCTATAATTGGCATCACCAACAGAGTAATCAAAATAGGAGATTTAATCGAAGGGGGAGATCCAGGAGTAGGAGTAGAGGTAGGGGTGGCAGACAAGGGGCCTCCAATAAGGAGACAACACTTTCTGGTACTTCAGATAGTGAAGGAGAATCAGGTGAAGATATTGGTGCGTATAGCAGTGAGTATACACCTGCAACAACAAAAGGTATACTCAAAAACAAGATCCCTGAAAAACAGGTTACGATCAGTACACCAATAGCCAAACAGTGAGACCGAAAGAGCAAACCACCAAGAAAGCACCCCCACATACAAACTCAGGGTCCAAATATATCAGTCACACTACTACTACACAAATTGTACCTACCACTAATAATACTAGTGTAGATCGACAAGTTTTTGAACAGGTTTTTTACAAACCAACAGAGAAAACAGGAATAGGCCAAGAGAAGCAAGAGAGATACCCACGGAGGGGGAACAGGAACACAAAATACAAGTAAACAATGTTATTAATCTCTCTGCTTATAATCTATCAGAAACACAATTAAGGGTATTAAGTTATGGTTTAAACTTTGCGCCAACATGTAATTTCAATTTGTTTCACACCATGTTGGATATCAATAAATTGATACGTAACTTAACCCTTAAACATTTTAGTGATATTGAGCAGGGTTCTATAGGAATGACACAAAATGTGGTTACCTCTGGCATCACTCAACATCCAATTTTGAATTTAAATTTCGAGGAGACATGTGATGTGATTGCCTTGGAGAACTTGGGGAGACAGGGAGATATTGTTGATGATCGCTCAGCGGATAAGGGGGGGTCAGTAGTTGTTATGAGTAGAGACAAGTACATTGAAGAAGCCTATAGACAACTTCATAACACTAACAACTATGAACCCCTCACTCGAGATCCCACCAATTTATACCAAAGGGAATTAATGTCACTTTTGGATGATGGGTTGGAAGATGGGCACCTTGATCAATCTACCTATGACTATCTTTTGGTCCATAACCCAGTGGTGCCCATCTTCCACCACCTTCCAAAGGTGCACAAAACACTTACCAATGTAACAGGTCGCCCAATAGTGAGTGGGATAGGTTCCATGCTGGAACACCTATCCCAATGGCTTGATGCCATACTTAACCCCTTTGTCATATCTTTACAAAGTTACCTAAAAGACACCAAAGACTTGGTTAATTTAATTGAGACATTACATTGGGATACTAACAATGTTTGGGTCACAGTAGATGTTACAGCCCTCTACTCGTCCATTCCACATGACCAAGGCATACAGGCTCTCTCATTTTTCCTCAAAAGTTATTCTAACTTTTCTATAAAATTTGTGGATTTTATATTGAGGGTTGCATATTTTCTCTTGACACACAATTTTTTCAGATTCGAGGGCAGCTTCTATCTCCAGAGATGTGGGACAGCCATGGGGGCCAAATTTGCCCCCTCTTACGCCAACGTTTTCATGGGTTGGTGGGAGCTGTCCCACATCTATGGAGATAGAAATGCTTACAAGAATAACATCGTCTTTTACAGACGTTATATTGATGACCTGCTATTTATTTGGCAGGGAGAAACCGAATCTGTGGATTTGTTTGTACAAGGTCTGAATAACAATTCGATGGGACTTGAATTTACATTTGAAAAACATGAAACCTGTATCAATTTTTTAGATCTCACTTTAATGCATAGAAGTGATGGACAGATAGTCAGTGATCTGTATAGGAAACCCATTACCAGAAATACAATTTTACATGCCAAGAGTTGTCACCCTAGGCATGTGCCTTTTGCTGTTGCTAAGGGACAGCTTATACGGATTAAAAGAAATTGTACCGAGGAAAAAACTTATATAAAGCAAAGAACTGAAATGAGAGATTAAAACAAAGGGGTTATCCTAAGCATGTATTGGAGAGAGCACAAACACAAGTAGACCGACTTGATAGACAGACATTGTTACAACAGTCCAAAAACAAAAAATCTGTGTCCACTCACAGTGACCAGGTTACTTTTGTAACTGAATACAGCAAAGAATATAGAAGTATATGCAAAATAGTGAAAAAACATTTTGCACTTCTAGTAGCTGATAACAAATTGACTAAATGTGTGGAACAAGGCTTACGCTGTTCCTACAGAAAGAGTAAGACCATAGGGAACTACTTGTCTCCCTCTGAACTTCCCAGTCCAGCTGATCCCCCAAGTGGGTCTTGGCTTAGACATAGGGGGATGTACAGGTGTGGCAAGTCCAGATGTAGACCGTGTGAATTTGCTACCCTCTCAAACAAATTTCAGTCAAAAGTGACTGGAGAGGAGTTTAGCATTGAGTCTTGCCTCAACTGTACATCCTCTTATGTCATTTATGTCCTAACTTGTATCCAATGTAACCTTCAATATGTGGGTCTCACCACGACAGATGTCAATACGAGGATAAGAAATCATCTTTCCTCTATTAAGACTGGTGAAGCAACCACACCCTTGGTGAAACATTTCAAAAATATACACAATAAAAATAATAACACACTAAGATGGCAAGCCATTGAATGGGTTAAACACCCTCCAAGAGGCGGTAATAGAGATGAGGCTTTGGGGAAACGCGAAATGTTTTGGATCTTCAGATTGCAAACATGCATGCCCAAGGGTCTCAACTCAGAATATGACTTAATTAACTATTGGAAATAGATCAGGTTTATCATATCTTTGTCCACCTTTGGACTGATCGCACTTTCAGTCAATATTCAATACCAAATACAACTACAAATTTAAAATATAAATACTAAAATGTGTTATACTCATTTTCACACAGTATATACACGTACAGTCACATATGACTATTATTATGCTGAAATCTACACTTACGTCCCTCCATTCTAGTATTTATCATTAACACTTTCATTATTATTGTTTGTTTTTTGATATTAACTAAAATGAGAAAGAGTTGTTTTGTATTGATTGACATTTCATTCATTTATCAGTTTATCCCCACTCATTTAACTGTGAATATCAGTTTCTAGTATAACAGTGTGTATAAACACTGTGCTGCATATAGAGATTGAGGGTGGATATTAACATATGCATTGGATATTTTAATAAGGGAAAAGTTTTATTTTAGCTCTACACGGAATTGAGCCTTTTCAATTTATTTATTATTATCATTTCCATGCATATGATATTCCATTCCATATGCAGAATATTGTCCATTTTACCAAGTTATATAGACTCGTAATTGTCCTAGTTTGACCATATATAAATGTATAAGCAATTGTATTGCTCCCCTTGCATTGCTCCCTTTGACTCGATTTATTTGATACATATTTACATTGTATCACATAGCACTTAAGTTTAAAAGTTTATGTACATTACTCATGTAATTGTCTTTCAGGCTAAAATGTCTATAATTTAAGAATGCATTTTGTAACTAAGTAAATATGATGTGCAATGTTTTCTATGTATCTTTCTGGTAACTAACGGGTTAATTGTTTGATTACACACACTTAAAATGAAGGTTCATGATTGGTTTTTATGTGACCTATCACTGAACAGATGTCCCTTTAAATGCTTCACACGCTTGCATTACTCCAGCTACGACTACGGCATCAGGCCGAAACATGTTAGCCTATGCTTTCGTGTGAATATTCTTTTTATGTGTTTTGGTACCTCCTTATGCTTTTACCACAAGTGGAATTGAATAAAGACTTTTTGTGCTTTTAAATACCTCGCCTGGGATCAAAGTTCTTTATCGTTGTCTATATATATATATATATATATATATATATATATATATATATATATATATACTGTGTATATATATAAAGTGTAATGCTTTATTTTAATATATTTATGTTGTGTGCACTTTTATTTTTAGTACTAACCATTTATGCAAGGTCTTCACTCGCTCTAATCCGACAAGCATAAATTTAGATTGTACTTGGTGGTGCGCATTTACCTTTAACTTGTCATACACGCAAGTTAATGTGAGTGCTTTATTACTATATCGTGCGTTAACTTTAATGCACCACTTGTAATAGGCCAGATTTACCAATGTTTACTGTTTTGTCCAACAACATAACAAGGGAAAATAAGATCAAACAGGGAAAGATATAAAGGCACAGTCTAAGAATACATTAGAATTTGCTGTTTAAAAACTCTGTATTTAATGTATTTTTCTATTTCTTTCATGTAATTGGCAAGAGTCCATGAGCTAGTGACATATGGGATATACAATCCTACCAGGAGGGGCAAAGTTTCCCAAACCTCAAAATGCCTATAAATACACCTCTCACCACACCCACAATTCAGTTTTACAAACTTTGCCTCCTATGGAGGTGGTGAAGTAAGTTTGTGCTAAGATTTCTACGTTGATATGCGCTTCTCAGCATTGTTGAAGCCCGATTCCTCTCAGAGTACAGCGAATGTCAGAGGGACGTGAAGGGAGTATCACTTATTGAATACGATGATTTCCCTAACGGGGGTCTTTTTCATAAGTTCTCTGTTATCGGTCGTAGAGATTCATCTCCTACCTCCCTTTTCAGATCGACGATATACTCTCAATTTACCATTACCTCTACTAATAACTGTTTTAGTACTGGTTTGGCTATCTGCTATATGTGGATGGGTGTCTTTTGGTAAGTATGTTTTTTATTACTTAAGACACCTCAGCTATGGTTTGGCACTTTATGCATTTATATAAAGTTCTAAATATATGTATTGTACTTATATTTGCCATGAGTCAGGTTCATGTATTTCCTTCTGCAGACTGTCAGTTTCATATTTGGGGAATATAAACATCTTTTAAAAATAAAATTTATTTCTTACCTGGGGTTTAGTCTTTTTTTTTTTTTTTTTCAATTGACTACTTCTTACAAATTGCGGGCGATATTAGGCCTGCCGGTGCGACGAATGCTAAACTTTATTGCGTCATTTTTGGCGCAAAATTTTTTTTGGCACGAAAAAGTACGTCTATGACGCAAGTTCGTCATTACCGGCGTCATACTTGAGGCCGAGACCTTTCACACGGTTGTGTCATTAATGACGCAAGTGTGTCATTTCCGGTTATTACTTGGCGCCAAACATTTTCATTATTTCAATACCCCATTGATGTTTGCCTCTTGATTTTTTCTCTATCAGAGGGCTATGCTATTTGCATTTTTCCCATTCCTGAAACTGTCATATAAGGAAATAGATAATTTTGCTTTATATGTTGTTTTTTCTCTTACATTTTGCAAGATGTCTCACTTTGATCCTGTCTCAGAAGCTTCTGCTGGAACATTTCTGCCTGACATCGGTTCTACCAAAGCTAAGTGCATTTGTTGTAAAATTGTAGAAATTATATCGCCGAATGTCATTTGTAATCGTTGTTTTGATAAACTTTTACATGCAGATAATGTGTCCATCAGTAATAGTACATTGCCAGTTGCAGTTCCATCAACTTCTAATGTGCATAATATACCTGTAAATTTTAAAGAATTTGTTTCTGATTCTATTCTGAAGGCTTTGTCTGCATTTCCACCTTCAAATAAATGTAATAGTTTTTTTAAAAAACTTCTCATTTAGTGATGAAATTTCAAATGACCAACAATATGATAATTTATCCTCTTCTGATGAGGCTCTATCTGATTCAGAAGATCCTCCTCAGACATTGACACTGACAAATCAACTTATTTATTAAATTAAGTATATGCGTTCTTTATTAAAAGAAGTGTTAATTACTTTGGATATTGAGGTAACCAGTCCTCTTAACGTTCAGTCTAATAAACGTTTAAATGCTGTTTTTAAACCTCCTGTGTTTTCTCCAGGGGTTTTTCCTATTCCTGAGGCTATTTCTGATATGATTTCTAGGGAATGGAATAAGCCAAGTACTTCTTTTATTCCTTCTTCAAGGTTTAAAAAATTGTATCCTTTGCCAGCAAAATCTATAGAGTTTTGGGAAAAGATCCCCAAAGTTGATGGGGCTATTTCTACTCTTGCTAAACGTACCACTATTCCTAGGGCAGATAGTACTTCCTTTAAGGATCCTTTAGATAGGAAGCTTGAATCTTATCTAAGGAAGGCCTATTTATATTCAGGTCATCTTCTCAGACCTGCAATTTCTTTGGCTGATGTTGCAGCTGCATCAACTTTCTGGTTGGAGAATTTAGCGCAACAAGAATTGGATTCTGACATATCTAGCATTATTTGCTTACTGCAACATGCTAATCATTTTATTTGTGATGTTAGATCCATGTCTTTAGCTATATTAGCTAGAAGAGCTTTGTGGCTTAAATCTTGGAATGCTGATATGACATCTAAATCTAGATTACCATCTCTTTTTTTCCAAGGTAATAATTTATTTGGTTCTCAGTTGGATTCTATTATTTCAACTGTTACTAGGGGAAAGGGAGTTTTTCTGCCTCAGGATAAAAAACCCAAGGGTAAATCTAAGGCTTCTAACCGTTTTCTTTCCTTTCGTCAGAATAAGGAACAAAAACTCAATCCTCCACCCAAGGAATCTGCCTCCAAATGAAAGCCTTCCTCAAATTGGAATAATTTCAAGCCTTTTAGGAAACCAAAGTCAGCCCCTAAGTCCGCATGAAGGTGCGGCCCTCATTCCAGCTCAGCTGGTAGGGGGCAGATTAAGGTTTTTCAAGGATATTTGGATAAAATCTGTTCAAAATCAATGGATTCAGAGCATTGTCTCTCAAGGGTATCGAATAGGATTCAGAGTAAGACTTCCTGTGAGAAGATTTTTTCTCTCACGTATCCCAGTAAATCCAGTAACTGCTCAGGCTTTCCTGAAGTGTGTTTCAGACCTGGAGTCTTCAGGGGTAATCATGCCAGTTCCTCTTCTGGAACAAGGTTTGGGGTTTTATTCAAATCTATTCATTGTCCCAAAGAAGGAAAATTTATTCAGACCAGTTCTGGATCTGAAAATTTTGAATCGTTATGTAAGAGTACCAACTTTCAAGGACTATTCTGCCTTTTGTTCAGCGAGGACATTATATGTCCACAATAGTCTTGCAGGATGCATACCTTCATATTCCGATTCATCCAGAACATTATCAGTTTCTGAGATTCTCTTTCCTAGACAAGCATTACCAATTTGTTGCTCTTCTATTTGGCCTAGCAACTGCTCCAAGAATCTTTTCAAAGGTTCTGGGTGTCCTACTCTCTGTAATCAGAGAACAGGGTATTGCAGTGTTTCCTTATTTGGACGATATCTTGGTACTAGTTCAGTCTTTACGTACTGCAGAATCTCACACGAATCAACTAGTGTTGTTTCTTCGGAAACATGGTTGGAGGATCAATTTACCAAAAAGTTTCTTGATTCCTCAGACAAGGGTCACCTTTTTAGGCTTCCAGATAGATTCAGTGTCCATGACTCTGTCTCTAACAGACAAGAGACGTTTAAAATTGGTTGCAGCCTGCCGGCACCTTCAGTCTCAGTCATTCCCTTCAGTGGCTATGTGCATGGAAGTTTTAGGTCTCATGACTGCAGCATCGGATGCGATCCCCTTTGCCTCTTCAGACCTCTTCAGCTTTGTATGCTGAATCAATGGTGCAGGGATTATACAAAGATATCACAATTAATATACTTAAATCCCAATGTACGACACTCTGTCATGGTGGATAGATTACCATCGTTTAGTTCAAGGGGCTTCTATTGTTCGGCTAACCTGGACTGTGATCACAACAGATGCGAGTCTTTCAGGTTGGGGAGCTGTTTGAGGATCTCTGACAGCACAAGGGGTTTGAGATTCTCAGAGCTCTTCAGTTTTTGTCTCTGTTAAAGAGAGAACCGTTCATTTGTTTTCAGACAGACATTATCACAACAGTGGCATATGTCAATCATCAGGGTGGGACTCACAGTCCCCAAGCTATGAAAGAAGTATCTCGAATACTTGTTTGGGCGGAATCCAGCTCCTGTCTAATCTCTGCGGTGCATATCCCAGGTGTAGACAATTGGGAAGCGGATTATCTCAGCCGCCAGACTTTACATCCAGGGGAGTGGTCTCTCCATCCAGATGTTTTTTCTCAGATTGTTCAGATGTGGGGTCTTCCAGAGATAGATCTCATGGCCTCTCATCTAAACAAGAAACTTCCCAGATACCTGTCCAGGGATGTTCAGGCGGAAGCAGTGGATGCACTGACACTTCCTTGGTGTTATCATCCTGCTTACATCTTCCCGCCTCTAGTTCTCCTTCCAAGAGTGATTTCCAAAATCATTATGGAACAATCATTTGTGTTGCTGGTAGCGCCAGCATGGCCACACAGGTTTTGGTATGCGAATCTGGTTCGGATGTCCAGTTGCCCGCCTTGGCCACTTCCGTTACGGCCAGACCTACTATCTCAAGGTCCGTTTTTCCATCAGGATCTCAAATCATTAAATTTGAAGGTATGGAAATTGAACGCTTAGTACTAAGTCATAGAGGTTTCTCTGACTCAGTAATTGATACTATGTTACAAGCTCGTAAATCAGTCTCTAGGAAGATTTATTATAGAGTTTGGAAGACTTACATTTCATGGTGTTGTTCTCATAAATTCTCCTGGCATTCTTTTAGAATTCCTAGAATTTTACAGTTTCTTCAGGATGGTTTGGATAAGGGTTTGTCCGTAAGTTCCTTGAAAGGACAAATCTCTGCTCTTTCTGTTTTATTTCACAGAAAGATTGCTATACTTCCTGATATACACTGTTGTGTACAGGCTTTAGTTCGTATTAAGCCTGTCTTTAAATCAATTTCTCCTCCTTGGAGTCTTAATTTGGTTCTGAAGGCTTTACAGGCTCCTCCATTTGAGCCTATGCATTCTTTGGACATTAAACTACTTTCTTGGAAAGTGTTGTTCCTTTTGGCTATCTCTTCTGCTGGAAGAGTTTCTGAGCTATCTGCTCTTTCTTGTGAATCTCCTTTTCTGATTTTTCATCAGGATAAGGCGGTTTTGCGGACTTCATTTGAATTTTTCCTTAAGGTTGTGAATTCTAACAACATTAGTAGAGAAATTGTTGTCCCTTCCTTGTGTCCTAATCCTAAGAATCCTTTGGAAAGATCCTTACATTCTTTGGATGTGATGAGAGCTTTGAAATATTATGTTGAAGCTACTAAAGATTTCAGGAAGACTTTTAGTCTATTTGTTATATTTTCTGGTCCTTTGAAAGGTCAGAAGGCCTCTGCTATTTCCTTGGCCTCTTGGTTCAGCTTTTGATTCATCAAGCTTATTTGGAGTCGGGTCAAGCCCCGCCTCAGAGAATTATAGCTCATTCTACTAGATCAGTCTCCACTTTGTGGGCTTTTATGAATGAAGCTTCAGTTGATCAGATTTGCAAAGCAGCGACTTGGTCCTCTTTGCATACATTTTTTTATTTTATTCCCTCCCTCTCTAGTGACTCTTGAGTGGAAGACTCCACATCTTGGGTATTGATATCCCATATGTCACTAGCTCATGGACTCTTGCCAATTACATGAAAGAAAACATAATTTATGTAAGAACTTACCTGATAAATTCATTTCTTTCATATTGGCAAGAGTCCATGAGGCCCACCCTTTTTATGGTGGTTATGATTTTTTGTATAAAGCACAATTATTTCCAAATTTCCTTTGTTGATGCTTTCTACTCCTTTCTTTATCACCCCACTGCTTGGCTATTCATTAAACTGAATTGTGGGTGGGGTGAGGGGTGTATTTATAGGCATTTTGAGGTTTGGGAAACTTTGCCCCTCCTGGTAGGATTGTATATCCCATATGTCACTAGCTCATGGACTCTTGCCAATATGAAAGAAATGAATTTATCAGGTAAGTTCTTACATAAATTATGTTTTTCTGTTATTCCAATCCATATAGGTATCCAACTATCCATATGAAACTGTAATGTCTAAATGTGGAGATTTTTTTTGCCTGAGATTTACATAATAGTGTAAAAGTTACACGCCTTCATTTGTTAGAGCACGTTCTTTTAACACTAGTGACCCTGCAATGATATCTGTTTAATCCCAGCAAACGGGTTAAACACATATTTAAAGTATTGATTGGCACCAGAAGTGCTCTTAAAACTGCCAGTCACCCAATCAGCAGCGGTAGTCGCACAGCAATTCTTTGTGACTCCAGAGTGTCACTTTATATGCTTAACACCTTTGCGGTGGATTTAACACATAGCCGGGCTCCAAATATTAAAAGGACGTGTTCTAACTAATTAGAGTATGTAATTTGTTCACTATCATGGCCCTTTAAAACTGAGACAACAATATTAGTTGTGTGCTGTTTGCTAATACTCATTGTCTGATAGATACTCCCTGCTAGATTCATAGCCGCATGTTATGTCAAGAAGTCTAGTTAGTTCAGGCAAAATCATGTTTGACATCCACTGTCTCCAGGTTATATTAAACGCAGTGATTTACATGGAATATGGAGACCATTTGTGCACTGTTTTAGATACTCGTACATGACTAGTCATGTGATTGGCAACATCACTGTATGCAAATGTGATTATGTGAGCGTCCAATATAGCTATTACCTTTTATTTGTCTGTCAGTTCTGATTGGCTGCTTTTTCCTCCTTAGTATTTTTAGGATTGAATAGGAAAATGAGGGTTGTATAGTAACGGATGGTGCAACAGTTACTATTATGGGGTATTTCCGGCTTTTTAGATGCAAAAGTTAAAGGTTTTTTTTTTTATGAATTCTATTTATTTATCATCAAAAATTCTGCCAATAATGGAGTTTGATATTATGTCCCTTTAACTAAATGATAGAGACATTTTTATTAGTGCTTCTGTAATACTACAAATAAGGATGGGCTCCAAATAAGGATAAAGTCAATGATCCAATTATAAGCAGGGGTATGTTTGTATGCTCCAATCACTGAAAGAGCAACTTTGACTAAATCCTTAACGCATAGAAGAGGATTTAAAACTAAGATGCACCAGTGAAATAAAGAATTTTACTTTTACATACTGGAACATCCCTTTAATATCTACTCTGTTAAAGTAAAGAAACACTGTTGAACCTTTAAAGGGACATGAAACCCAAAATGTTTCTTTTACGATTTTGACAAAGCATACTATTTAAAAAATTGCTTTGTTGTCATGGTATTCATTGTTGAATAACAAACTTATGGCTAGATTACGAGTTTTGCGTTATGAGCGGTGCTAACTTGCACGTTATTGTCACCGCTCACTTCCCTACAGCGCTGGTATTACAGGTTTATAAAAACCCGGCGTTATCAGGCATGAAGTGAGAGTAGAGCAAAATTGTGCTCCATACCGCACTCCAATACCAGCGCTGCTGAAAGCCACGGTGAGCTGGTTTAACGTGCTTGTGCACGATTTCCCCATAGACATCAATGGGGAGAGCCGGCTGAGAAAAAGTCTAACACCTGCAAAAAAGCAGCGTAAAGCTCCTTAACACAGACCCATTGATTCCTATGGGGAAACAAAATTTATGTTTACACCTAACATAAACCCTGAATCTAAACACCCCTAATCTTACACTTATTAACCCCTAATCTGCTGCCCCCGACATCGTCGACACCTACATTATACTTATTAATCCCTAATCCATTAAAGTCTTCTTCCAGAATGAAGGTTACTTTAAATGATGTCATCCAAGATGGCGTCCCTTGAATTCTATCAGCCAATCGGAATTAAAGGTGAAAAAATCCTATTGGCTGAGCTTGCATTTACGCAAATTGCGTAAGTTAATTTGCGTTAGGGCCAAAAAAGTGTGCGGTACAGCTTTTTTGACAAGACTCGTAATAGCAGCGGTAGTGAAAAAGCAGCGTTATAACTCATAACGCAAAATTCGTAATCTAGCCGTTAGATAGCCAGTATGCACATTTCTGGAGCACTGATGACACTCCTGTCATCTAGTGCTTTTATAAATGTATAACATTGTAAGAGTATTCTTGCAAAACTGCTGCCATTTAGTGCTCCAGACACATGCATACCCCTGAGCCTACCTACTAGATATGTACACACCCCTGATCCTACCTACTAGACATGTACACACCCCTGATCCTACCTACTAGATATGTACACACCCCTGATCCTACCTACTAGACATGTACACGCCCCTGAGCCTACCTACTAGACATGTACACACCCCTGATCCTACCTACTAGAGATGTACACACCCCTGAGCCTACCTACTAGATATGTACACACCCCTGATCCTACCTACTAGACATGTACACACCCCTGAGCCTACCTACTAGATATGTACACACCCCTGATCCTACCTACTAGACATGTACACACCCCTGATCCTACCTACTAGATATGTACACACCCCTGATCCTACCTACTAGACATGTACACACCCCTGAGCCTACCTACTAGATATGTACACACCCCTGATCCTACCTACTAGACATGTACACGCCCCTGAGCCTACCTACTAGACATGTGCATGCCCCTGAGCCTACCTACTAGACATGTGCAAGCCCCTGAGCCTACCTACTAGGCATGTACATGCCCCTGAGCCTACCTACTAGACATGTACACGCTCCTGAGCCTACCTACTAGACATGCACACGCCCTTGAGCCTACCTACTATACATGTACACTCCCCTGATCCTATTTTTTATTTTTATAAATGTATAACATTGTAAGAGTATTCTTGCAAAACTGCTGCCATTTAGTGCTCCAGACACATGCATGCCACTGAGCCTACCTACTAGATATGTACACACCCCTGATCCTACCTACTAGATAAGTACATGCCCCTGATCCTACCTACTAGACATGTGCATGCCCCTGATCCTACCTACTAGACATGTACACGCCCCTGATCCTACCTACTAGACATGTACATGCCCCTGAGCCTACCTACTAGACATGTGCATGCCCCTGAGCCTACCTACTAGACATGTACACGCCCCTGAGCCTACCTACTAGACATGTGCATGCCCCTGAGCCTACCTACTAGACATGTACACGCCCCTGATCCTACCTACTAGACATGTACATGCCCCTGAGCCTACCTACTAGACATGTGCATGCCCCTGAGCCTACCTACTAGACATGTACATGCCCCTGAGCCTACCTACTAGACATGTGCATGCCCCTGAGCCTACCTACTAGACATGTACACGCCCCTGATCCTACCTACTAGACATGTACATGCCCCTGAGCCTACCTACTAGACATGTGCACGCCCCTGAGCCTACCTACTAGACATGTGCACGCCCCTGAGCCTACCTACTAGACATGTGCATGCCCCTGAGCCTACCTACTAGACATGTGCATGCCCCTGAGCCTACCTACTATACATGTACACTCCCCTGATCCTACCTACTAGACATGTGCACGCCCCTGAGCCTACCTACTAGACATGTGCATGCCCCTGAGCCTACCTACTAGACATGTGCATGCCCCTGAGCCTACCTACTAGACATGTACATGCCCCTAAACCTACCTACTAGATATATGCAGGCCCCTGAGCCTACCTACTAGATATATGCAGGCCCCTGAGCCTACCTACTAGACATGTGCAGGCCCCTGATCCTACCTACTAGACATGTACATGCCTCTGAGCCTACCTACTAGACATGTGCAGGCCCCTGATCCTACCTACTAGACATGTACATGCCTCTAAACCTAAAAATAAAAGAACCAATGGCACCACGTTGTGGAATAATAATAGGCTTGTATTAAAGATGTACATATAATAAAATAAGCTTAGGGGTGCTGTGTATTAAGGGTCAAATTTATTAACAAAATGCCAGCAGAGGAAGAAAAAGAATTCCTCTGTTGTGCAAAAGGAATACACATATAGCACTCCCTTGAGCCTACCTCCTAGACATGTGCACGCCCCTGAGCCTAACTACTAGGCATGTACATGCCCTTGAGCCTACCTCCTAGACATGTGCACGTCCCTGAGCCTACCTACTAGACATGTGCACGTCCCTGAGCCTACCTCCTAGACATGTGCACGTCCCTGAGCCTACCTACTAGACATGTGCAGCAGAGAAAATGTCGGTTCCTCTGAATATTCGGAGAAATTAGTGTCCCTGAATATTCGTCTGTTGGACTTCAAACAAAACAAATACTGAATATTTGTAGGACGTTTACATTAGTTTTCGTTAAACAAATATAAATGTTCCTTTGCTACAGGTGAAAAAGTACACCTGTAGCATTATACTTAGCTCTAGCGAGCTGGAGAGCCGCGCTAATCCTGACTAATGGACCTTCTGCTTTAATGCAGGCCCAGGGATCCGCAGCACTAAGCCTCCTATTAGCGCGTCTGTCCAGTGCTCTAGAGGTAAGTATTTTAAAGAAATTTAGAGGGACATGAAACCCAATTTTTTTCTTTCATTGATTCAAATAGAACATGCAATTTTAAGCAACTTTCTAATTTACTCCTATTATCAATTTTTCTTCGTTCTCTTGGTATCTTTATTAGAAAATTAGGTTAGGAGCCGGCCCATCTTTGGTTCAGAACCCTGGGTAGCGCTTGTTGATTGGTGGCTAAATGTAGCCACCAATTAGCAAGCGCTACCCATTCCTGCTTTTCAAATAAAGATACCAAGAGAATGAAGAAAAATTGATAATAGGAGTAAATTAGAAAGTTGCTTAAAATTGCCTGCTCTATCTGAATCAAGGAAAAATTTGGGTTTCATAGCCCGTTAAAGAAAACTAATGAATACTAATGAATTTCATCAGCATTTCTTGATTTTCTTTAAGTTTAGTTGTTGCATCCATGATCCATTTCTTGAAAAGGAAAAGAATATCCATTTTTCGTTAAACTAATTAAACTAATGCACATGCCTATTACCTACCTGTTCTTTAACAGAGAATGTAGTAAATCTTTTATTAAAGGGACATCAAACCCCAAATTTCTCTTTCATGATTCAGATAGAGAATAACATTTTAAAAAAAATTCTAATTTACTTATATTATCAAATTTGCTCTGATGTGGCGGACAGAAATCAACCCGATCAAATACGATCGGGTTGATTGACACCCCTCTGCAGGGGGCAGTATTGCACCAGCAATTCACAAGAACTGCTGGTGCAATGATAAATGCAGACAGTGTATGCTGTCGGCATTTATCGATCTGCGGCGGACATGGTTCGCTATAGCGGATCATGTCCGTCCGCACAATGATAAATGGACCCCACGGTCTTTTTGCTGCATAATAGAAAAATGTTGCTTTAAACGGTAAAAAAAACAACTAAATTCTTCTCTAAGCTGTTAAGAGCATGTTAAAGAAACACAACATTTTTGTTTATTTCAAATATAAAAACATTACAGCTCATCATAATCTACTAGAAGGAACTGCATAACGTAAGTTTTGTGCAATCATGTGTGATACATTTTATTACTTTCCTTTGTTCGGAATGTTCACAGATGTGACTTGTACAGACAAATCTCTCTGTTTTCATATAGTGTAAGTCATGTGAGCTATTCGCTTCATTAACAGTTTTATATGTACATTTATGTTTTGTTTTAAATCCCGATAACTAAATGGAACATGACACAAAATATATTTTATAAGCAAAGTACTGAAGCTATCCCCCTCCTCCCTCTAGACATGGGGGCAGCCATGTTGAAATCTATCTTTCCCTATATTCCAGTGCTAACCTGTTTGCACATGTTAACTCTCCTTCAGATACCTGCAGTGTAACTTAGGTTCCAAAATGGCAGCAGCCATAATAAGAGGGAGGTGCATGAAATGTATTTTGTGTTTAGTGTCCCTTATTAATTATCAAGCCTTTTAATAAAAACAAGTCCTTTTAATAATTTAAAGAAATATATATGTTTGTGGTGTGCGTATAAATGCCATACAAAACAGTGAATCCTACCTGATTCGCCTCGCAATGCTTTTTCCAGTTTAACCCCTTGAATCTCAAGTGCTCGCTGCTTCTCTTCAACCTCCTGCAGCTGACGTTGAATCGTCTGTTTAAGGAAGAATGTTTTAGAGCAATCAATGTGTAACGGTGATGCAGTTTAAATTTACATATCTAGTGTAGTTTAGTAATATTTTATTTTTACAAGATCGAGAGTTCAGCTACACGTGATGCCCCCTCTAACTTTTAACTAGCAGTGTGAAAAAAAGAAAATTAAATTAAAAAACACTATCTAACATAATGAAAATAAAGGTCGCGTGTGTCTACCATGAGGCGAATGCGCCTGTACATAATGTAAATATTAATATAAACTTATAACATTTTCTTATTAAGGAGTTTTTTTTATATATATTTATGAAGATATGTTAATGTGTTGATGAATTGAGCGCACACACTCTTTTCTATTGCCTCAGCTATGTGTAATGTGTGTGCATATATTGAACAAAATATATTTACAACTACATATAATAATGTAATTAAAAGTTACCAAATTCTACCAATATGCACTTATGATATGTATATTTGGTGATATTATATTCCTTAAAATCCATTATAATTAAAAGCATTGCATTTTAGATAAAAGTATTGATTTTTATATGATAAAGACATGTTTTGCATTTTACTTCAATATGTATATAAATATTTGTGTGTGTATATGTGTTTAACATTGGTAAGAGTGGGCGCATGTCTCTATTTAAAGGGACAGAAAACCCCAAAATTTTCTTTCAGTATTTGGATAGAAAATACAATTTTAAACAACTTTTAAATTTACTTTTATTATCAAATTTGCTTCATTATCTTTTTATCCTTTGCTGAAGGAACAGCATTGCACCACTTGCAGCTAGATGAACACATCTAGTTAGCCAATCACAAAAGACAAATGTGTGTAGGCAACAATTAACAGCTAGCACCTACTAGTGTAGGATATGTGCGTATTCTTTTCAACAAGGGATATCAAGAGAACAAAGCACATTTGAAAACAAAAGTGAATGTAAAAGCGTCTTAAAACGACAAGCTCTATCATGCAAGTTTAATTTTGATTTTCCCATCTTAGTGATTTCACAATTGTTTTGTGCAAACATATTGTCATATCTATACTATAATAAGGATTATCTGTACTGTAGTATGTAAGTGTATGACATTGCATTAGTCTCTCTGTGTCAAGAATGTGGGAACTGTTCATTTTGACCACTAAAGCACTATTTTACATTATTATTCTGGAACACAGTCTTTTTAAGCAAACAAATTTAAGAATAAAATGTATCTATTTATTTAGATAATATAATTGACCTCTATGCATTTTTTATTACACATTTGACAGCCTACCTCTAACAATTAGACTTTTTGTTTAAGTGTTTCTTTTCAAGTTAACAGTGAGATTTTACCTTTTGGATAGAAGCTATGAAAGTAATTGGGGCACCAGAATATTACATTTAGTTTGCAGACATGATGTATTATATGCTGTAAGCCAAGCTTTAGATCTCACCACAAGTTAGGTACTCAATATCATTAAATCCTGCATTTGAATCCATTGGCAGAGTCTATCACATTTCCTTGAACATAACAGTTTCAGGAAGGCAATTAACTTAATGAGACTAAACTATTTTGTGTCTCATGGATGGTTTTCCAAAGTCAACTATCATTATTGCCAGAGCATTATATTCATTGTGTATCACACTAATGTCTTCCTATATGGTTTATTCTGCTTTGAAATCTTAGTCTAATTTACAATGTTCAAAAATATTTCGTTTAACTCTTTTCCGTTTGCAATTATCTCACAGATTTTTAGACTTTGAAAACAGACAAAGACAGTTCCTATAAAGATTTTTTTTTTTTTTAAAGTGACTTTACTATCAAGATAGAACATTTAACGCATTATGGAGTATTAAAGGAAAATATATGGAGTTTTATTTTTAAAACGCAGTTTATTACTATTTCTTTTATTTAGGCTGTGAGCTACACACTTCACACTTTTTTTCTTCTTAAAGGGACATAAATATCAAAATGAAAATGCCCATGAATGCATTTCAGTTTTGAATAGAAACATTTTTGCAGTACAGTATTGCGCCTGCTCAGGGAGTATATATACTGTGTGTGTGTGTATATATATATATATATATATATATATATATATATATATATATATATATATATATGTATGTATATGCAAGCAATTACTCCATTTGCATCACTGCTGATGAATACAGGCCACTGTGGCTCTCTGAGCAAATATGTTGTTTGTGTGAGTATGCACTAGGCATATGTACATATGCTCTGTGCATAGTCAAAGCTGTAACTGAAACATTACTTTTACTTTTCACTTTTGCTAATACATATACATTGCAAAAATACTTCTAGTCAAAATATAACTGCTGTCATCTGCTTTTCAATTATCAGTTTTTTATTCCTTTTAAAAAAAAGGAAAAAAACAACTTTTTTTTTACATATGTGCTTATTATGTACTTAACAATGGAAAATGATGATATTATCGTGGGTGGCAAAGAAGCAACAGTTTTTGCCTTACTTGAGTTTGACCAGCAACCACAGCATTCTTTTACCGGGATGTCATGGACACTACACACACAGGATCTCAGTATGGAACATCCTGGCAGCAAGACTGTGGCCAGATACTGAGCAGAGAGACATCCTTGTCCATGTTTGTTGCTAAATTATGGGATACTCCTTTAAATCTGGACTAGTATATACTCACTGTTGTAACTTTCAGCTGAATGTGCTACACAGAATTACTGCTAAGACTTTCAAATTGCTCATGAAAGGTTTCTTGCCATTAACTCTTCATATCGAAAGGTTTTTAGTAACTTTTGGGTAACATAGCCATAGGAAGGAATTAAATGTCACATTCATACCAAGGAGACCACATCAAAAGAGGTTAACCCATTGTCTAGAGAAAGCGGGTATCTAACTGTAGTCTTGTAGTATGTAAGGATCTCACCCACAAAGAATCACATTGGCATGGCCGACCCTCTCATTGTTTGCTGTTAGGTTTATAGTCAAAGGGACAGTCTAGTCAAAATTAAACTTTCATGATTCAGATAGGGCATGTCATTTTAAACAACTTTCCAATGTACTTTTATCATCAAATTTGCTTTGTTCTCTTGGTATTCTTAGTTGAAAGCTAAAATGAGGAGGATCATTTGCTAATTTCTTAGCCCTTGAAGGCTGCCTCTTATCTGAATGCATTTTGTCATTTTTCACAGCTAGAGGTCGTTAGTTCATGTATGCCATATAGATAACATTGTGCTCACAACCGCGGAGTTACCTAGGAGTCAGCGCTGATTAGCTAAAATACAAATCTGTCAAAAAACAGAAATAAGGGGGCAGCCTGCAGAGGCTTAGATACAAGGTAATCACAGAGGTAAAAAGTATATTAATATAACAGTGTTGGTTATGCAAAACTGGGGAATGGGTAATAAAGGGATTATCTATATTTTTAAAATATTAAAACTCTGGTGTAGACTGTCGCTTTAAGGTTATAGCTAAGTTTATGATCAACCCCTTGAATGACAGAGGGCATAGGTTGCAAAGCTTTTTCTCTCTAGCATCTAAGTGGTAAAAAGAACTACTGTACCAAAAGAATATAACCTATACCATAGCTTTCCAAACTTTTCATGTTAGTGACACACTTTTTAGACCTTGATCATTTCGCGACACAGTAATTAATTCAGTTGTACTAGCAAAAAGGAGGTTAAACTAGCTTGTTTTAAAAGATACGGACACATACATAAATTATATAATAATGAAATTATAATTTAATAACACCAATAGCTAATTACTATTTAATGGGCTGTATGAGGTCGATGGGATGAACACAGTTTCGGAATATTTGGTGGAATATTAGATAAAGACGCTCGCATTTCATCATCAAGCATTTTAAGCTTCCACTTCCTATCCATATATCAAGAGCAGGAGCAGCAATGCATTACTGGGAGCTAGTTGCAGGAAAAAAAACACTTTGACTTCTGACTTCAGCTCAGCGTTTAAGCTGCCACCCTCAGAGCTCTGTGAGTCCGACTGACTACTGCCAACGCTGCAAACGCACTGCTGTCCCACTCACTGACTACACATGCAGTCACGAGCCAATTAAGGAGATTACACGTGCAGTCAGGAGCCAATGTGCCGCCAAAGCCACCAATGGGAATAGTTTCAGTTCCCAGTGAGCTGTGCCAATTGGCTAAGATGATCTGTGACCCACTAGGTATCAATCACGTGTCAACCATGTGATATGCATAGCAGGCAGGTGGAAAGTCAGAAACCAAAAAACAATAAAAGAAAAAATAAATTTAGAAAAATTTGTGCTGAAGCAGGGACACACCTACACACTGCTGCTGACACACTAGTGTGTCCCGACACACAGTTTGGAAAGCACTGACCTATACTGTTTTCATATCCTGGTGGTAACATCCATATAGCACTATGCAATCTAAGCAGCTTATAATGTAACAGAGCAGAAGATCACCTGTGCCTTGTGGAGTCTTTTCAGCTCCTCTTGTTTTGCCTTCTGTTTGGCTTCTCGTTCTAGTTTCCTTTGGTTTCTTGAAGCTCTTGTGGACTAAAATAAAACACAGGATGTTTCAGCAATTCAACAGAAAGACACAAATACATTCACTTCTAAAGGTTCAAGTATAAAAAGTGTAGCAACAGTCACAATGACAAATCTGCCTTGTTCTCTTGCTATCCTGGTTAAAAAAATAATATGTGCAGATCTTCAGCAGCAGCAATGTATTACTGGGAGATACCTGGTGATTTGGGACTACACACATTTTTCTCTTGTCATTGGCTCATCAGATGTGTTCAGCTAGCTCCCAGTAGTGCAATGCTGATCTGAAGCTGACTTTAACTATGTGTTTAATCATTTTGCAAGGTTAACACATAAAAATGTGTTAACATAGTAGAGCATTTGTTTTGCATTTCTAATAAATGTTAAATTTTATTGCTTGAAAAACTTATTGCAGCAGAGGCAACTTACTCCATCCCTGAACCAATCTTTCATCTCTAGTAAATTAGACATTCATGATTTAGACAGATGACACAATTTAAAAAAAAACAACTTTCCAATATTCTTCTATATTTTAATTTGCTTCCTTCTCTTGTTATCTTTTGCTGAAAGGTTTATCTAGGTAAGCTCAGGAGCAGCAAAGAACCTAGGTTCTACCTGCTGATTGGTGACTGCATATATATATCGATTGGTCACCCATGTGTTCAGTTAGAAACCAGTAGTGAATTGCTGCTCCTTCAACAAATGATTCAAAGAGAATGAAGCAAATTTGATAATAGAAGTAAACTGGAAAGTTGTTATAGTTTGTTCTACCTAAATCATGAAAGAAAATGTTTGGGTTTCGTGTCCCTTTAAGCTCTGTAAGGTTTAGCAAGAGGAAATATGATGGGTATTTTCTCCGCAGAGCATACTGTACAAAAACTAGGCAAATGGGGTCTAAGCAGTTTTGTTTTTGCCAGGGCATTGAGAACCACCACCTTGTGGGTGAAAATCTCAGCTTTACTTAGATGCTACCACCTTATCCCAGGGTATAATCGTCATAGCTGATCATCAGGTCGTTAAATTAGGGTTTCTGCATTATGGTCCAGGTTAATACCAAGGTTAGTCTTAAAAGGACATACAACCATACTTCTTTCTTTCATGATTCAGATAGAGCATGTGGTTTTATACAACTTTTCAATTTGTTTTGTTCTCTTGATATCTTTTGTTGAAAAGGATACATAGGTAGACACATGAGCTGCTGATTGGTTGCTGCACATAAATGCCTTATGTTATTGGCTCACCCAATGCATTAATTAGCTCCTAGTATGCATTGTTGCTTACTTGCTTCTTCATAAAAGGATACCAAGAGAATTGTGAAATAAAATCTGAATCATGAAATAAAATTTGTTGATTTCATGTCCCTTTAAGGTTGGGCTACAGCTATGGAAAGTGTTCAGTTAGGGCTAGGATTAACTGCTTAAATGCCAAACAGGGTAGTGATGCATTACATGCAAGTTATTATACTTTCTATATCATTTTATACTGTATATCTCATTCAGGTATATTCCATTAAAAGGACACTAAAATCAAAATGAAAGGAGAAGTTCTCCCCAAAAACGTTCCAATAAATTTGTGAATTTTCTTCAACTGAAAGTCCTGAGAGTGCATTTGTTTTGTGGAATATTTACTATATTTATGCACCCAGGCGGATGACCGTAGGAGGGTAACACTGTAGCTTGGACTTTGCATATATATATATGTTTTGTAATTGGCTGATGGTTGTCACATGATTTAGGGCACTGGTTAAATGAAAGTAACTATGTCAGAAAAAATGTAATATTCATTTGAAATTCAGAGTGCTATTGCATTGCCTTTTTATTATGTATTTGTTAATAGTATAATTCTACTGTATTTAATAATCATTTAATAGAGCTATTTGTACATTACAGATGTAGAGAAGAATAAATCTGTCATGTGCATTTAAAAAATATATCAAGGATATCTGACCTCTTTCCTAGAGGAGAAAATTTACTATACATAGTAATTAGTGCAGAACACTATAGTGCTGTCACCCTACCTGATAATATTGTTGATAATGCAGTATACAGTTGCAGCGGTGTGGGTGCAGGCAGATTGACTTTAAGGATGGGCGAATGTTTTGCAACGTTCGAAAATTGAAACAAATTTTAACTAATTCGTTTGTTCATTTCGAATTTCAAATGTTTGCACAACATTCTAACATTTGTTTTATGCAATAGTATTTCTAATGCTTTCTTTAAATGTAATATTCGATTTGAATTTTTCTAATAATTCAATTTGAATTATCCAATATTTGAATTCGAAAATTCAAATCTATATATTCGTAATAGTATTTCTAATGCTCTCTTTAAATGTAATATTAAATTATGCAATATTCTAAATAGAAACATTCAAATTGATATATTTCTATATTTTATGTATCAATTTACTAAATTACCTGCCGTGTGAACTATTGAACTTCTGAGTAGTATTTTTTAAATTAAATGTTACGAAAGTAACATTCGAATACCGAATTGTAATGAATTTTCATTCTTATCAACATTCGACTGTCCAAAACTACTGTCCACAGGACTATTCGTTCTACCAATCTAATTCCCTATCCCTAATTGCCAGTGACATCTACAACATGTGTGTAATATCACCCCAGCACGAATGTGGCAGATACCCCAGATCATAAGAGAAAGAAAAGTGGAAGAGTCCTTGAAAAACCAAGTGTGTAAGGGACAGAATAGGGAAATAACAAGGAAAGATGCAAGGACACTGTATTGGCAGTGCAGCAACAGCAGTCACATGTGGTTTGGAGCTTTCTTGTTTATAGCCACCTTGTATCCTTTCAGCTGTCTGTTCTTTGATAGACTCGGTGGCAACAGTATAACAATACTATTATCCTCTCTGGGACTTTGGTCTTTTGAGTAATTTTAGCCAGGATGTTGTATGACCTTTGTTTGTTTAATATTGTAACTTAATTTTGTTCATTTAAGCATTAGGATTACACATTATTTATTATTTATTTATTTTTCTTTTGACACTGCTAATAAACAGTATTATTTGGCATCAAGGTTGAGACTAATTCTATACTTTGGCATATTTTTAGCGATGTATGTGACAGTTGTTCTTATAACACTGTCACACTAGGTGTTTTCACACCGTAAATTTTCTGAGGCAAGCGTGCTAACTATAAGTACTTTTTTTCTTTCATTATTTATCTATATTTACTTAAAGGTACATGAAACCCACATTTTTTCTTTCATGATTCAGATAGAGAATATAATTTTAAACAACTTTCTAATTTACTTCTATTATCTAATCTGTTTAATTCTCTTGGTATCATTTGTTGAAGGAGCAGCAATGCACTACTAGTTTCTAACTGAACACATGGGTGAGCCAATCACATTCAGTATATATATGCAGCTACAAATCAACAGCTAGAACCTAGTTTCTCTGCTGCTCATGAACTTGCCTAGATAAACCTTTCAGCAAATGATAACAAGAGAAGGAAGCAAATTAAATAATAGAAGTAAATTGGAAAGTTGTTTAAAATTGTATTCTCTATCTGAATCATGAAAGAACATTTTTGGGTTTCATGTCCCTTTAAGTACCGGTTTAATTGACTTTTCCCCAATTTTTATTACCTGTGCCCTGTTTATATTTAATTTAAAGATGGAAAATGATCCTGAAACATACTAAGATTGTCTTGAAAAAGGCTGACCATACCAGTCGAAACGTCGACTTCTTTATGAATTGTATCACGTAAATAAAAGAAAATTTCTTTTGATGGAAAGACCCGTGAGGGCCCTCTTGTGTACCTTATTATACATATATATATATATGTGTGTGTGTGTGTGTATTTATACAGATATGTTCCTGTTGGGTAAGATTTTGGAGTGAGATAAAAAGATTACCTTCAGAGAAGCTGAACGTCTATACTTAAATTCATCATCAGACGAGCTTGAGTAATCAGACACTGCTGTCCTCTCTGCCTTATATGAGTTCCCTGTAAAGTGAAGTAAAAAACAGACAAAAGTAAATATACACAATGGTTTTTATGCACCTGACTATAACAATACCTGAAAGTGGAGGATCCTGCAATAGACTGAGGTTTGGCTTAAGTCCATGCATGCTGGTCTACTATCCCGTCTGCAAATGTTTTCTTCCAACATTCAAAATATTATTATGGATCAATTAAGTTCGTAAACAGTAATTAGACGGCATGACGGTTTATGAATGTAGCCAAAGACAAAATCTCTAATTAAAAATGCATATCTTAAGTTAGTAATGTTTCATAAATTATTGTGTAAAGCTCACCATCCAGTTGTAATTGAATGCTGAAAAGCTTAGCGCCAGCTCTTAAACAAATTACCCTTATGAGGTTCATAGCATCTGGCACATATTTTTATTACATGACATCTGCTCAGTGTAAAATAAGTGGCGTCAGAGAGTCTACTGATATATTAAAAAGAAAGAAAATGTAACTAGATGCAAATGGACCCAGAGAGCATAGTTTTATCACTGTCCCTACTCTACATAAATAGTCCAAACAAATGTCCCTTTTTTTTCTGACTTGAGTATTATCACATTGTTGAATGAATGATTAAAATGTCAAAGAGCAAAGAAGAAATTGTATGTTATAACAATGCATGAAATCACAGTAAGCAGAGAAAATGAAGTTAATCAGGAACAACAAATTGAATTGATTCATAACCACAAACGTAAAAAGCTCATTTTGATAGAATGACATTACACTATGCCAAAGGTATGGTAGTCATTCTCCATTTTACATGTTTTCAAGCCTATTATAAGTGTGTCCCACTCAGTGTAAAACTAAAGAGTGTTGTTGTTTTCAGGTGATAAGCCCTTATGATCTTGTTAGAGTGCATGAAGCATATGTAAATATTTTTAGTTTGCGCACGGGAATAGTCGAAGCTATAACTGAAACAGTGATAGCATTTATTTGATGCATTTTTGCTAATACAAGTATTGCAAATGTAATTCTACTGAAAACCAAAATTCAGTGGGTGGCACAGAAAGGTAAGTGGGACTTGTAGGTTGTGACCCAATGGTGTTTTGTGGTTGGAACCATGGCAGGTGAGGTAGTCAGCTTGGGCCACAGTGAGCAGAGCTGGGGCAGTCCCTGAAAACCAGGACATTTACCTTGATGGAGAGAGCTGCAGGAGCAACAGTGGCCATCTCTTCTGTCAACTCTTCAGCTTCCATAAACCATAATTTTAATCTCACTATCTTGACCCAGCCCCAATGCACTCAAACCTAACCGTAGAAAACTAAGCTGACTGCTACCTGTATCTTCCCACACTTCAGAGGGGCATTGCTAAGAAACTTACACCTCATCTGTCTTTAAAGGGACATTATACACTCATTTTTTCTTTGCATAAATGTTTTGTAGCTGATCTATTTATATAGCCCATAAAGTTTATTTTTTAAATAAATGTATAGTTTTGCTTATTTTTAAATAACATTGCTCTGATTTTCAGACTCCTAACCAAGCCCCAAAGTTTTATGTGAATACCGTCAGCTACGTTCTCCAGGTTGCTGCTGTTTGTGTAAAGGGTCTTTTCATATGCAAAAGAAGGGGGAGGGGGGGAGTGTCTTATTTGCCACTTGCAGTGGGCTTTCCATCTGCCTTTTCAACAGAGCCAAACTGATAGCTTCTAAGTAAGTTTTTAAACTGTTTTATACTGGATTTTTATATCAGTATCTGTGCATCTTATTCTTTATAGTAGTGTCTATTACATGTAGTTATATGAAAATGAGTGTATACTGTCCCTTTAAGCAACAAAATTACTCTGCTCTTTATCTCTCTACACAAAACACTAGTGACTCTGTCCTCTAATTTCAAAGGGCTCAGCCTCAAACTTAAATATCCTCCTCTGCCCACTTTGGTCTCCGATTCCCTAACAAATGCTGCCCCATAAATGTTGCCCCATTCACCTACTTGTACATCAATTGTCACACACATTCAACTACTTGTACATCAATTTTCACACACATTCAACTACGTACATCATTCGTCAAACACATTCCCCTACTTGTACATCAATCCTCACACACATTCACCTACTGGTACATCAATCCTCATACACATTCACCTACTGGTACATCAATCCTCATACACATTCACCTACTGGTACATCAATCCTCACACACATTCACCTACTTGTACATCAATCCTCACACACATTCACCTACTGGTACATCAATCCTCATACACATTCACCTACTTGTACATCAATCCTCATACACATTCACCTACTCGTACATCAATCCTCATACACATTCACCTACTGGTACATCAATTCTCATACACATTCACCTACTCGTACATCAATCCTCATACACATTCACCTACTGGTACATCAATCCTCACACACATTCAACTACTTGTACATCAATCCTCACACACATTCACCTACTTGTACATCAATCCTCATACAAATTCACTTACTTGTACATCAATCGTCACACACATTCACCTACTTGTACATCAATCCTCATACACATTCACTTACTTGTACAGCAATCCTCATACACATTCACCTACTGGTACATCAATCCTCACACACATTCAACTACTTGTACATCAATCCTCACACACATTCACCTACTGGCACATCAATCCTCACACACCTTCACCTACTTGTACATCAATCCTCATACAAATTCACTTACTTGTACATCAATCGTCACACACATTCACCTACTTGTACATCAATCCTCATACACATTCACTTACTTGTACATCAATCTTCACACACATTCACCTACTGGTACATTAATCCTCACACACATTCACCTACTTGTACATGAATCCTCACACACATTCACCTACTTGTACATCAATCCTCACACACATTCACCTACTTGTACATCAATCCTCACACACATTCACCTACTTGTACATCAATCCTCACACACATTCACCTACTTGTACATCAATCCTCATACACATTCACCTACTGGTACATTAATCCTCACACACATTCACCTACTGGTACATCAATCCTCACACACATTCAACTACTTGTACATCAATCCTCACACACATTCACCTACTTGTATATCAATCCTCACACACATTCACCTACTTGTACATCAATCCTCATACACATTCACCTACTGGTACATCAATCCTCACACACATTCAACTACTTGTACATCAATCCTCACACACATTCACCTACTTGTATATAAATCCTCATACAAATTCACTTACTTGTACATCAATCGTCACACACATTCACCTACTTGTACATCAATCCTCATACACATTCACTTACTTGTACAGCAATCCTCATACACATTCACCTACTGGTACATCAATCCTCATACACATTCACTTACTTGTACATCAATCTTCACACACATTCACCTACTGGTACATTAATCCTCACACACATTCACCTACTTGTACATCAATCCTCACACACATTCACCTACTTGTACATCAATCCTCACACACATTCACCTACTTGTACATCAATCCTCACACACATTCACCTACTTGTACATCAATCCTCACACACATTCACCTACTTGTACATCAATCCTCACACACATTCACCTACTGGTACATCAATCCTCACACATATTCACCTACTTGTACATCAATCCTCATACACATTCACCTACTTGTACATCAATCCTCATACACATTCACCTACTTGTACATCAATCCTCATACACATTCACCTACTTGTACATCAATCCTCACACACATTCACCTACTCGTACATCAATCCTCACACACATTCACCTACTCGTACATCAATCCTCATACACATTCACCTACTCGTACATCAATTCTCATACACATTCACCTACTTGTACATTAATCCTCACACACATTCACCTACTCGTAAATCAATCCTCACACACATTCATCTACTTGTACATTAATCGTCACACACATTCACCTACTCGTACATCAATCCTCACACACATTCACCTACTGGTACATCAATCCTCACACACATTCACCTACTTGTACATTAATCCTCACACACATTCACCTACTTGTATATTAATTCTCACACACATTCACCTACTGGTCCATCAATCCTCATACACATTCACCTACTGGTACATCAATCTTCACACACATTCACCTACTCGTACATCAATCCTCATACACATTCACCTACTTGTACATCAATCCTCACACACATTCACCTACTTGTACATTAATCCTCACACACATTCACCTACTTGTACATCAATCCTCACACACATTCACCTACTGGTACATCAATCCTCACACACATTCACGTACTGATACATCAATTCTCACACACATTCACCTACTGGTACATCAATCCTCAAACACATTCACCTACTGGTACATCAATCCTCATACACATTCATCTACTTGTACATCAGTCCTCACACACATTCACATACTTGTACATTAATCCTCACACACATACACCGACTTGTACATCAATCCTCACACACATTCACTTACTTGTACATCAATCCTCACACACATTCACCTACTTGTACATCAATCCTCACACACATTCACCTACTTGTACATCAATCCTCATACACATTCACCTACTTGTACATCAATCCTCATACACATTCACCTACTTGTACATCAATCGTCACACACATTCACCTACTCGTACATCAATCCTCACACACATTCACCTACTCGTACATCAATCCTCACACACATTCACCTACTGGTACATCAATCCTCACACACATTCACCTACTGGTACATCAATCCTCACACACATTCACCTACTAGTACATCAATTCTCACACACATTCACATACTTGTACATCAATCCTCACACACAGTCACCTACTTGTACATCAATCCTCATACACATTCACCTACTTGTACATCAATCGTGATACACATTCACCTACTCGTACATCAATCCTCACAAACATTCACCTACTCGTACATCAATCCTCACACACATTCACCTACTGGTACATCAATCCTCACACACATTCACCTACTTGTACATCAATTTTCACACACATTCACCTACTCATACATCAATCGTCACACACATTCACCTACTCGTACATCAATCCTCACACACATTCACCTACTCGTACATCAATCCTCACACACATTCACCTACTCGTACATCAATCCTCACACACATTCACCTACTCGTACATCAATCCTCACACACATTCACCTACTCGTACATCAATCCTCACACACATTCACCTACTTGTACATCAATCCTCACACACATTCACCTACTTGTACATCAATCCTCACGCATAGTCACCTATTTGTACATCAATCCTCACACACATTCACCTACTCGTACATCAATTCTCATACACATTCACCTACTCGTACATCAATCCTCACGCATAGTCACCTATTTGTACATCAATCCTCACACACATTCACCTACTTGTACATCAATCCTCACACACATTCACCTACTTGTACATCAATCCTCACGCATAGTCACCTATTTGTACATCAATCCTCACACACATTCACCTACTCGTACATCAATTCTCATACACATTCACCTACTCGTATATCAATCCTCACACACATTCACCTACTTGTACATCAATCCTCACGCACAGTCACCTATTTGTACATCAATCCTCAAACACATTCACCTACTCGTACATCAATTCTCATACACATTCACCTACTTGTAAATCACTCCTCACACACATTTAACTACTGGTACATCAATCCTCACAGACATTCACCATCTGAAATGTCCTGCTCTGCCCATTCTGGCCTCCTATTACCACCTGCCTCTTAGCATAACACTTTGCCACCCACATGATCCTACATGTAAACTAGAAATGGGAAGGCACAGAAAATAAAACTGAAAAATTAGGGGTAAAATATTTTTTTATGGAAAAAAATCAGTTTGGAATATGCTCTTTTACAATGATAAATTATATGTCTATGACATCATATATTTAAACCTCTGATATTATTTCTAAAACATTATATAACATGAAGACTTTTATGAAAGACTTATGAGACTTTAGGTAAAGTCTCAAATCATTGGAACTCCTGTACCCTGAAGAGAAGCAAATCCTGAAATACAATTCAAATACTAAGTAAATACTGAGAATGCTATTTGGGAAAAAAAGGAAAATATGCATTTCTGTCTCTAGGGACACTGCAGGGAAAAGCATTCACTTTATTTTGCTTGTGGTCTCCATCTTGTTGGTATAGTTGATTGAGTTGTTTCTGTCCTCTCAGTTAGGCCTTAATTGAAAGGCAAGAGTTTCAATTCCTCTGAATATTGAAAACTGAACCCTATTTTAACTTCTTTAATTTCCCTTATTACAGCAGAGTGTTTACCTGTGATCTGGTCACTAGTTTTTTCATACTCTCAGTAACATAAGGATACCAAGATCCAGCATTTGGAAACATTTCCACATTGTCATTTCTTCTAAGAAAAAAACTGCAATTTGTAAATACTGTGTAACGAAATATGCTGTTCCATATGCTACCAGGATAATAAAACCCACCCTTGTATGCCAGAGGTGTCTTAAATACATTACAAAAAGACTAAAGGCTCCATGTATGAAGCAGCGTAAGCTGCTCCGGAGCCCTTGCAGGGCAGGTTCACACATGCAAGCCTGCTTCCCACAAAGTAAGAAGCAGTGGTCATTGGACACTCTTAGGTGGCAAAGTGAAATGACCCCAAACGTGCTCGCTGGGGGTGACTGACAGACCCTTTGGTCGCACGAGAGAAGGGGTGAAGATTACACACTTATCGGATCCGCTGCCTGTATGTAGCAAAAGTGTGCAGACAACTTCTCAAGTCGAGAAGCTTGTCCGCACGCCGGTTAGTACATGGGGCCTTTAATGGAATTAAATGAGGATGGCTATAGCAATTAGAGTGCAATTAGCATTTCCCTCCAAAGTTCCCATTCCAGAAACTCTCTTTCTGCTACTTCTGTAACAGATGCATCATCAGAAAGTGCTTCTCCACCAACAGCACCTTCAAGTAAGCAAGTGTTACAAACAACTGCCTCCAAAAATGTACAGCACCTAATTTATAGAATAGGATGATCAAGCTCTTGCAAAAGCTATAGTCTTCTCTGATTGGTTGCCCAATCAGATTCTTCTCATAGGAAAGCATTGGCAGCCAGAGGGCATTTCCATCTAATTTTATTAAAGTTCATTCTCATAAAATAGGCACCTTAATAAAAAAGGAGTAAGGGGGACCTCATAAACACCCCTAGCAAACTGAAGTGCTATAGGGGTCTGGAATGTCTCTTTAATGGAAATGATTTTTCTCTCTGATACAATGAATCAGTAGGAGGATTACAGGAGACAAAATAATGGTCTTAGTTTTGTTATGTTGATGGTTTCTTAGGTTTTTCATTGTTTGGGTGGGTGAGGGGTTCCCTGTTCTCATGTACTGGCAAAAGAGGTTCCTTATAGATCACGTGTTCTTAAAATATCCAGACTTTGTATATTTTGTAACATAAAATACAATTTTAAAAAGCAAATTTAGTTTATTATTATTTTTTTCTATGTGAAGAACATAGGAATATAAAATATGCACAACGCACTTCAAGCTTTGCGCTTTAATTCTAACTAGGTGTTGGGGTAGTGCACATGCAGGATTAGTTATCTTTATGTGCGCTATTGAAATATTAAATATTGAAAAAATATTAATAATAATGTATTTTTTAGAATATTTAAGTTCACTAATAATAATTATTTACATTCATTAATATTTTTCAATATTTTATATTTAAGAAATACATTAACACACCTTAAAGGGACACTAAATGCAAATTTTGTATTTAATGATTCAGATAGAGCATGCAATTTTAAGCAACTTTCTAATTTACTCCTATTATCAATTTTTCTTTGTTCTCTTGCTATCTTTATTTAAAAAGCAGGAATGTGATGCATAGGCGCCGGCCCATTTTTGGTTGAGAACCTGGGTTATGATTGCTTATTGGTGGGTACATGTCAGCCTCCAATAAGCAAGTGCTATCTATGGTGCTGAACCTAAAATGGCCTGCTAAGATTTACATTCATGATTTTCAAATAAAGATAGCAAGAGAATGAAGAAATATTGATAATAGGAGTAAATGAGAAAGTTGCTTAAAATCGCATGCTCTATCTGACTCATGAAAGAAAATTTTTGAGTTCAGTGTCCCTTTAAGATAACTTATGTCAGGTTAGCACACATGAAGAATTGGTGTACTCCTGTCGGAATTATGTGCGCAAACCCGACAGGAGTACACTGCTCTTACAAAACTGCTGCCATATAGTGCTCCGAACGCAAACATGCTGCAGAGTCTACCTACCTGCTTTTTGACAAAATATATCAGGAGAACAAATTAAATTTGATAAAGTAAATTGGAATGTTAATTTATTATAAAACTACACTCAATGTTTGCAGTTACAAAGCATTACAAGTACCTTTACCAGCGACTTTGGGCCAACATTTTTACATATAAATATAAAACTACGTAATACGATTATTGTTTTTTTTAAGTAACAAGAACCAAGAAAACTTCACTTACAAATGAAAAACCAAAATGAAGTTAAAGGGATACTGAACCCAAATTTGTCTTCTATGATGAAGATAGAGCAGAAATGTAAGCTTACGAGCCAGACCATTTTTGGTTCAGTACCCTGGATAACTCTTGCTGATCAGTGGGTACATTTAGCCACCAATCAGCAAGCTGTAACCAAAGATGCTCTGGTTTGTATGCTTACATTCCTGCTTTTTTCAAATAAAGATACCAAGAAATCAAAGAAAAATGGATAAAAGGAGTAAATTAGAAAGTTGCTTAAAAATGCATGCTTTATCTGAATCATAGAAGAAAAAATGGGTTCAGAATCCCTTTAAGCTTTAGGAATTGTAGCCGAGTAACCTTATCAAACTGGTACCCAAGAATTACAAAAAATTGCATAGTACATAAGAACCATATTGTTCATATATAGTTAAACCCTTATATTCCCTTGTATTAAACTTCCCCTAACCTGATCTCTAAAATCATCAGTTATTTAATATAAGGCCCTACAGAAATAGTAAAGACTGAATTTTGATAAAACCAAAACAATTTTCTCACCTTGGTGTTGAACTGGAATTGGGTTGTAAATATTTGGGCTTGTTTTCAGTACTTTTTCACTGCTATCCTTGTCATTCACTATTCTTCGAATGCTATTAAACCACGTGTCATTTGGAATGTCAGTCTCAGAAGCTTTGGTTTTGAGCCTCAATGATGAGAAAAATGAATTTGTCCTACTTCTAAAAGGTGGATTATGGTTTGTGCTGTTGTTTTGATTCTCTTTAATAGTGAATTTTGCCAACATTTTTGGCATAAAATCTTCTACTTTGTTGGTAGCTGAAGAGTCGTGGTTTGTTTTCTGGAAAGTTGAAAGACCTGGTAAAAATTCCTTTGCATTGAAGTCATTCTTCACAAACTCATTATGAGTCAATAAATAATGGGTCTGGTTTGGCAAGATGTCCATTTCTTTGCCATTGGTTGAATGTTCTGTGTTACTGCGGCTCCTTCTAAAAAATGGACTAGCAATGTCAAAATAACTGCTTGGTGAAACCGGTTTGGTCTTCTGAACTGACACTGGTTTAGGGATTTCTGAAGTAGAACTTACAGAACGTGTAAATGATCTTTTAATTGCATTTGACAGTATACTAAATGCAGATTTATTTTTGTTCTCAGATTCCCCTTGAGGATCATGATTTACTTGGGTAGATAGTTTTTCATCTTGCTTTGTGGTGGGCTGTTTTGGGTTTGAGTAACTCCAATCTAGAAGTTTTGATTTTTCCTCGTTAGAAAGAATCAGTTTTTTAAGTGATGGGGCTTTTAGATTATTTGACTCTTGCTGTAAATCATCCTTCATTCTTGTTTGATCTGTTGTCACTTCTTTTTCAAACACATCAGAATAATCATTGACATACACTGATGGATAACTGTGCACATTTTCAAAATAGCCTTGTCTGAATTCATCATGTTCACTTCTGTAGTAGGAACTCTGTCCATTGGCGTCACACTTAGGAGTTCTAGTTGCCCCATACTCATGTGTTGTAAGTAATACTGTGTGATGGGGCACATAAGATGGAATTTCATGGAATAGCTCCTCAAAGTCATTTATATTACTTAATGGGTGAGTTGTCGTAAAATCTTCAGGTGATGTGTTGCTGGAAAACACCTATACAAAGGATTTATTAGGAACTGCACTTATTATTCAGATATTTAAATATGCATTAATAATCACAATATATATAGTATGCAGCTATAGAAATATACATAATGTAAAATGAACAACTATAGCTAGAAAAAATATTTTAAAGTAAAAAAGACAGGGCTAGATCCTATGCTAGTTATAATTTATCCATCACAATACTGTAATATGTCTGTTTACGCATAACAGCCCCTCCCTCTAACTGCTAGTTCCATTCCCCAAAATATCCTGAAGTTCTTTGGCTCCCTTATTCCCCACTATAGTGAGGTCTATGTTAATGCTCTTCCAGCTGCAAGCACAGGATATCTTGTGTTCCTCCTTGATGTAGGCCTGGGTCCTGTCCAATATTCCCTCATACTTATATTTTTAAAGCAACCCTGACTGTATACAAAATAAACCAATCAAGATAATGTTGAGAGTATTCAATAGCAATTAGAAGAATGGGAGGACTCAAATCTGACAGTGAGTCCTTCCTCTGCTAAAGATTGCTTTACAAAATAATATAAATAGGAGGGAACAATTGAGTAGGCCCTTGCCAGTACAAGGAAGAAGAAAGTGCGTGACCTTAAGGATGTTGAAAAACATTACATTTGTTGAGAGGAATATAGCAATAGGTGGGTAATATAAAGGTAATATAAAGGTTCTTAAGTTGTTGGGGGTATTTTGTAAAGGGGAGCTCCCTAAGATTTTGGAGGTATAATTGTGGTGGGGAGCCAGGCTTGCAAGTAAGGTTAGTTTATTGAAGAGGATAAAGGTTGCAGAAGGGTTAATAATAAGAGATGCAGCCCACTGTTAATTTTACAAATGCGAGGTTGTGGTTAGAGTTACTAAGCAGTAACACTGGTATATACCATGTCTGAAGCCAGTAATTGCTTAGCAGCCATTATGACCACTTATAAGACACTGTTACTATTCAGTGATATTTTGATAGCATACTTTTACTAATAGCAATTTGATACTGAAAAGGTCACTAAAATGAAGAAGCTATTAACAAAATGCATGGAATCTAGCCCTTAGTTTGTAGCGTAGAAGATAAAACAGTAGGTTAGATGGGGTAAGACTGGAGATAAATAGAAATAATTGGCATAATGCTTATAATAGTTATTGTAATGCTTTTAACATGAATTAAAACTTAAAATGGCTCTGCAAACTAAAAAAAAAAGTTACTGCTATTTAATTGTACCCTCATTCCATACCCTGGAAACCTGAGGGCATCCATCAATCTGCTCCATATATGGTGATAACATGACCTCACCAGCACTCTGTGCTCAAGAGTAAAATGCAGTAACAAAGCTGCTATATAGAGAACTGATTGATGGATACGTCAGACTTTTGGAAACAAACAAGTGGTTACTTAAAGGGACATTAAACTGCTGAGCACAATAACCCTAGAATGGTTACTACTCACTGTTATTGAATTTCATCCTGTTTCTGCAGCTCTTTTCAAATCAGTTCTCCTATTTTAATAGCTTAAATGTGTCAGATACTGAAGCTCCGCCTCTTTGTACTGTTGTCTGCCATCTTGGAGCTCAGGTATTCTCACAACCTGTGACATAAGCTGTGTACATTCACAGAGCAGTAATATTGCCTATTTTTTCACAGCTGTATAATGTGCTTCAGGTTAGGGTGCATGATACAAAGCAGGAGCTGCATTGATCTATATTATTTTTAAGAGCTTTTTAAATATATCTTCTGTAACTGTAAAACTGTGTAGAAAATGCAAAAATGTAAAGCTCACATGATGTATCATGCACACTAACCTGAAGCACATTAGACAGCCGTAAATAAGTGGACAATATAACTGATCTGTGAGTGTGCACAGCTTCTGTCACAGCCTGTGAGAATACCTGAGCTCCAAGATGGCAGTCCTGACTACAAAGAGGTGGAGCTTCAGTATATGGCACCTTTAAGCTATTAACCCCTTAACGACCAAGGACGTACAGGGAATGTCCTACAAAAACTGTCACTTAATGACCAAGGACGTACCCTGTACGTCCTTAGGGGTTTCAAGCAGTGGAAGCGATCCTGATCGCTTCCAGCCACTTTCATGGTATTGCAGTGATGCCTCGATATTGAGGCATTATGCAATACCATTGTTTTACCCACCGATGCAGAGAGAGCCACTCTGTGGCCCTCTTTGCACCAGTAGCGATGGTAACAATCGTTGGTGGGAGCAATAGCAGGGATGTGGGTGGGCGGCCCATCGTTGCTTAAGATCCGGTTCCTGTCTTAATAATGTGCACACCAGGGGCAGGAGCGTGCGAGGGGGGCACATGCGTGCGAGCAACATTCACAATTATGCCTTTCAAAATGTATGGGAAGGAGGGAGTGGGGTGGGGGGAATAAATGATGGGCAAAGGATCTGGGAGTAGGAGGAGAGGAGGGTAGGGTATTAGGGGGGCAGCTACACTACTGAAAAATTGTTTATTCAATCTAAAAAAAACAACTTTTTTTTGGGCAAACTGGGTACTGGCAGACAGCTGCTAGTACCCAAGATTGCGGTAAATAGGTAGAGGGGGGAGGGATAGCGATCTGTATGGGGGGGATCAGGGAGGTTGGGGGCTAAATGGGGATCCAACACTGCAGAATCAATATAAAAAAAAAATCCAAAAAACAAACAACCTTTTATTTTAGTACTAGAAGACTTTCTGTCAGTACTTAAGATGGCAGTGACAATTGTGAGGTGGGAGAGAGAAGAGAGCTGTTTGAGGGGGGTCAGGGAGGGATCATGGGGTGGGATTAACCCTACAAGCTAACAAATTAACCCCTTAACTGCTGGGCATAATACAAGTGTGGTGTGCAGCAGCATTTAGCGGCCTTCTAATTACCAAAAAGTAATGCCAAAGCCATATATGTCTTCTATTTCTGAATAAAGGGGATCCCAGAGAAGCATTTACAACCATTTGTGCCATAATTGCACAAACTGTTTGTAAATAATTTCAGTGAGAAACCTAAAGTTTGTACAAAAATTTGTGAAAAAGTTAAAAAAGTGAACAATTTTTTTTATTTGATCGCATTTGGCGGTGAAATGGTGGCATGAAATATACCATAATGGGCCTAGATCAATACTTTGGGTTGTCTACTAAAACAAAATATATATATAGGAAGGGTTATTCAGGGATTCCTGACAGATATCAGTGTTACAATGTAACTATCGCTAATTTTGTAAAAACAAAAAAATCGTTTTGAAATAGCAAAGTGCTACTTGTACTTATTGCCCTATAACTTGCAAAAAAAAGCAAAGAACATGTAAACATTGGGTATTTCTAAACTCAGGACAAAGAAACTATTTAGCATGGGTGTTTTTTGGTGGTTGTAGATGTTTCACAGATTTTGGGGTTAAATTATATGATATGATGAAAATAATGGTATCTTTAAAAAGTCCATTTAATGGTGAGAAAAAAAGGTATATAATCTGTGTGGTTACAGTAAATGAGTAAGAGGAAAATAACAGCTAAACATAAACACTGCACAAATGTAAAAAAAAGCCCATGTCTTTAGGGTTAAGGAAATTGAAAAATAGTCTTGTCACTAAGGGGCTAAAGCAGGAAAACTGACTTGTAAAGAGCTACAGGAACAGGATGAAATGCAGTAATATAGAGAGTAGTTACTATTTTATTGCAGTTGTGCATAGCAGTTTAACGACCCTTTAAAAAGCAAGCATTTTGATTTTTTTTTAAATGTATATCTGGCAGTTATAAAATACTCGGCAGATTATTTTATAGTTTTGTTTGTATACCCCTTTAAACATTTCTAAAATTCATTCTTAACTTTTTGTCACATTATCTCCAAGCAGTAACTTATAATATAGACTAAACAAAAATGTCATCAATAGACCGTTTACTTATTAATTTACATTGCAAAGCCTTGCTGTACACAGCTTTCACACATAATTTGGGTTAATATCTTCCAACAAACAAAAATCCAGTGAAAAAAAGTTAATTATTAGGAACATTTTATTTTTTTATTTTTTTAAAAAGTCTGCACACCCCACCCAACTAATACTTTGTGGAAGCACCTTTTATTTAATATAGCAGCAAGTCTTTGTAAATAAGTCTCTATTAACTTTGCACATGTAGAATTGTATCCCATTTTTTTTGCAAAAAAGTTCTTTCAAATTGCAAAAGGATCTCCTGTGTACAGCTCTCTTTAGGTAATTTCAAGGGTTTTCAATAGGATTGAGGTCTGGGCCCTTACTAGGCCATTCCAAGACTTTGATTTTTCTTTCTGAAGTCATGCTTCGGTGGCTTGTATGTGTGCTTTTGTTTATTGTCATGTTTAAATGTGAAATTCCTCTTCATCTTCAGCTTTCTGACAGAGGAGAACAAGTTTTGTGCCACCATATCTTAATATATGGAGCTATTCATTATCCCATATATCTTGACAAGAGCCCCTGACCCAGCTGAAGAGAAGCAGCGCAAAAGCATGATGATAGCATCACAAATCTTCAAGTCAGTATGGTGTTCCTTAGGTGATGAGCTTTATTAGCTTTGGGCCAAACATATCACTTACAATTTAGGGCCCGATTTATCAATCTCCGTATGGAGCTTCATGCCCCTGTTTCCACGCGAGCCTTCAGGTCTAAAGACCGCTGCTCCATAACTTGTCCGCCTGCTCTGAGGCCGTGGACAGAAATCAACCCGATCAAATACAATCAGGTTGATTGACAGCCCCTGCTAGCGGCCGATTGGCGGTGAATCTGCAGGGGGGCGGCATTGCACAAGCAGTTCACAAGAACTGCTGGTGCAATGATAAATTCTGACAGTGTATGCTACATCGTATGTATGCTACATCGTATCATGTTCGCTCGCACTATGATAAATCTACCCCTTAGACTGAAAAGGTCAACTTTTATCTTGTCAAACCATAGCACATTTCCCCACATTGTTTGGGGTTGCTGAATTAATCTGAATTAATCCGTTAATTTAGATGGGCTTGGATGTTTCTTTTTGTAAGAAAGGTTTTCCGTCTTGCCACCCTACCCCATAGTCCAGATGTGCAGAATATAAGAGATAGTTGTCAAATGCAAGGAATGATTGGTACCTGCCAGCACTTCCTGTTGCTCCTTCAGTGTTGCCATTAGCCTCTTGGTAGCCTCCATGATAAGTTTTCTCCTCGTCCTCTGATTAACTTTGGAGGCTTGTCCTGATCTTTGCAATGTTTCTGTGGTGCCACGTTTTCTCCATTTATTGATAATAATTTTGAGAGTACGCCATGATTCATCCAGTGCCTCCAATATTCTTTTATATCCCTTTCTTGATTGATACTTTTCAACAATTTAGCTATCAATGTTTCTTTGGCAACTCTTGGCTTTCCCCCAAACATTCAAGCAAATCCTACATCAACAGCTGACTTTAATCTAGGTTTAATCAGAATCACTTTTATTTATGGCAGGTGTATGCTATTACTACAGGCATAATTTAGAATGTGATTGGTTAACTGTGAACACAGCCTAGTGCCCAATTATGAAAGGGTGTTGTAGGTTTTTTTTTTAATTCTGAATAATTAACTATTTATTTTTTACTCTCTAGATTTGTGTTTTGTTGGAAGATCACATAACAGTTGAAAAAAGTCCGACATTTAAATTGTTGTTATTTCTGTCTTTAAATTTCAAAAACCTGCAATTTCAAAACGTTGTGTAGACTTTTTATATTCACTGTAATTTCACACATTGTTTCATATATTATTTTCATACATTGTTTTGGTGTAAATTACCTCATTTTCTGGAGAATTTGGGGGGCTTTGTATTGATTTTTTCCGTGTAAGTAAAGGAAATGCTGAAAACATAAAACAAACATTTAAAATGAACAGATTTAAGGAATGATAGTTTTTTGTATTAAAAACAGCAAATATTTATTTACACTCAAGTATCATATATGTAAGGACTACTGTATCTGTCTGCTGTGACAGTTGTCATTATAGTCAAACTATTTTTTAAATGATATGCCTATATTGTACAAACCTAAACAATGGTCTTCATTTAATAAAATCCATTCTGATTTGTATCCGTAAAAATCTGTAGCTGCCTCTCACCATAACAGTGAGTTGTCCATTAAAAGAACATGAAACTTTCCGATTTACTTCTATTATCAAAGTTGCTTCATTCTCATGTTATCCTTTTTTTGAACGAGCAGTAATGCACTACTGGGAGCTAGCTGAACACAGTGAACCAATTACAAGAGGCATCTACGTGTAGCTACCAATCAGCAGCAAGAGAGCAAATTAGATAATTGAAGTAAAGTTGATAGTTGTTTAAAATTGCATGCTCTACATGATTCATGAAATGCCCTAGAATGCTCAAGGTCGGAGCCTGGAGACACGTTCTATCCATCGAGACTACTTTAGTAAAGCAAAACAAATGTGAATATTTTACAATCGAACATTTACACAATTGGTTCACATCAGTAATGAAATATAAATTCATAGCTTACTAAATTGTTGTATGTCTGGTTTGTAATATTATTTTAAAAACAAGCACACTTGTCTATGAGTCTGGCTCATTTATATTAATCTACACTGGTTCTCCATAGAATGTAATATAAAATGTACAATCTTGGCAACTCATACATCATACCATATATGTTATGACTTGTCTCCAGGTATTTACCCAGTGTTCCCATACTCCTTCGTGAATCACTGCTGATCTTTTATTTAACTAACCCTCTTATATTTTTCAGCAACTTCAATATACTCTGCAAAAACTATCTTCAGAAAGGTTTATCCCATCAAGAGCCACATCACACTTCTAGGAGAGGCTTACAGAGCCAAACCTGTTCAAAACCCATGCCACTTGCGCCAAGTAGTCCAGTTCACAAGTTTTGAAATTCCAGTACACCCCATTTATTAAACATTTTGTATAATTTATTTAATAGATGCCACCTATCAGAATCCTCTAAAGCACCACATATCACAATTCTCTATAGCACTACCTATTAAAATCCTCTATAGCGCAACCTATTACAATTTTCTATAGCGCCACCAATTGGAATCCTCTATAGTGCCACCAATTAGAATCCTCTATAATGCCACCTATTATACGGTTATTTGCAACAGTATAAACACAAGAACAGAGCACACAGAACAAGCATAATATTATGTATATTTAATGTTCAAATACTTAACAGGTACAAAAATAGCATACGATGGCAACTCAAGGTAATTATGCATTATCAAACAGGAAGAAAATACAGCAGTTCCCTAACGCAGCAGCCTCCCATGATCTCATCCAGTTGTCAGATACAGGAAACATCAGAGGTGCATGAACAAAAGAGAAGACAAAAATGTATCCATTGTTAAAAAGGTCCAACCATTTTATCAGAGCACTACCTACTAAAAGTGATGGTGAACTTTCCACTTTTTATAATCAGAACCAGAATGGAAACAATATTTTAGATGGACTTTAATTCATAAGTTTTATTGAAGATGCACTATAACTTTGTCATCTATCGTTGAAATTAAAATACCCAGCGCTTCCACCGCCTACTTAAAAAGTAATATTTGTTTGTGAGCTAATGGTTTGAACTGTTCTCCAATCAGCGCTCTAGCTACAATAAAAGTGCCATAGGGCTAGAGCGTCAATTGGAGAACAGTTCAAACCATTAGCTCACAAAAAATGAATTAGAATTTCAGCGCCACATTAAAAAGTAAGTTATAGCGCATCTTTATTACAACTGATAACTTAAACTCCATCTAAAATTTCACTAACATTCAGGATCTGATTATAAAAAGTGGAAAGTGTACCATCACTTTAAGGATGTATATATTATTCAGTGTTCTGAAGAAGTCAGTGCTCTTCCAAAATGTTTTATACCTTTTTAACTAAGAAATCCATTATCGACTTACAGCCTTACATTCTCCTGTTAATATTTTACAATGTATATTTATCCTTTTGCTTGCAGAGCAGTGGTGCTATGTTTGGTCTGCTTTCCTTATGTGAAGTAAAAGAGGAGATGGTTTGAATTGTAATCACATACACAGAATTGGAGTTTACAATCCCAGATCTTTATGCGAATGGGCATTTAAATATTTTATGTTATTACAGCATAAAAAATAAAGACAGTTTTTGCTCCTCTGCTGTACGTAAAACGTTTACATTGTTGGTGTAAATTTTGAGCTGTAAGGCATTAACCAATTGCACTTGAGTAAAGTGTTTTCAACTTCTATTTTGTTGCAGGTTTACAAACCCCCTCATTCCATTTTACAAGTTCAACAAAATGTTGTCAGGTGTTAGAGACATGAAACCCAATGTATTTTTTTCTTTCATCATTTAGATAGAACATGTAACTTTAAGCAACTTTCCAGTTTACTTCTATTATCTAATTTGTTTCATTCTCTTGACATTCTTTGTTGAATACCATATCTAAATAGACTCAGTAGCTGCTGATTGGTAGCTGCACATAGATGCCTCGTGTGATTGGCTCACCTATGTGCATTGCTGTTTCTTCAACAAAGGATATCTGAAGAATGAAGCAAATTAGATACTAGAAAAAAATTGGAAATTATATTCTATATCTAAATTATGAACGAAAAATTTTGGGTTTCATGTTTCTTTAAGCGTAATTCTCATTTAATGTTATGCTACATTGCAGTTTTTAGAAGAAAATGATATATGAAAAATCATATTTATGCAATATTCCTATTTAATAAAGTGTTTGTAATGTAAATATTTCACATTCCAATGTTCTTCACATAGGGGAATATGTTATATGTATTTATAAATAGATATTCCTATATATTTATTTGTATATATCTATACCTATATAGTATATATATATATATATATATATACATATATATATATATATATATATATAATGAGAGAGAGAGAGAGAGATATATTGTACCAAAAAACATATATACATATATATATATATTTACATATTTATTTTAAGAATAAATAGAACACCTATGTGAAAAACATTGTAATGTGAAATATTAATAATTAATTTATGGCTAGATTTAGAGTTTTGTCGGTAACGACCCGCGTAGCTAACGCTGGCTTTTTTCTGGCCGCACCTCTAAAATAACTCTGGTATTGAGAGTCCACAGAATGGCTGCGTTAGGCTCCAAAAAGGGAGCGTACAGGCATATTTAACGCTACTGCAACTCTCGATACCAGAGTTGCTTACGGACGCGGCCAGCCTCAAAAACGTGCTTGTGCACGATTCCCCCATAGGAAACAATGGGGCAGTTTGGGCTGAAAAAAAAACAAACACCTGCAAAAAAGCTGCGTTCAGCTCCTAACGCAGCCCCATTGTTTGCTATGGGGAAACACTTCCTACGTCTGCACCTAACACCCTAACATGTACCCCGAGTCTAAACACCCCTAACTTTACACTTATTAACCTCTAATCTGCCGCCCCCGCTATCGCTGACCCCTGCATATTATTATTAACCCCTAATCTGCCGCTCCGTAAACCGCCGCTACTTACATTATCCCTATGTACCCCTAATCTGCTGTCCCTAACACTGCCGACCCCTATATTATATTTATTAACCCCTAATCTGCCGCCCACAACGTCGCCCCCACCTGCCTACACTTATTAACCCCTAATCTGCCGAGCGGAGCTCACCGCTATTCTAATAAATGTATTAACCCCTAAAGCTAATTCTAACCCTAACCCTAACACCCCCCTAAGTTAAATATAATTTTATTCTAACAAAATAAATTAACTCTTATTAAATAACTTATTCCTATTTAAAGCTAAATACTTACCTGTAAAATAAACCCTAATATAGCTACAATATAAATTATAATTACATTGTAGCTATTTTAGGATTAATATTTATTTTACAGGCAACTTTGTAATTATTTTAACCAGGTACAATAGCTATTAAATAGTTAAGAACTATTTAATAGTTACCTAGTTAAAATAATAACAAAATTACCTGTAAAATAAATCCTAACCTAAGTTACAATTAAACCTAACACTACACTATCATTAAATTAATAAAATAAAATATCTACAATTACCTACAATTAAACCTAACACTACACTATCAATACATTAATTAAATACAATATCTACAAATAACTACAATGAAATAAACTAACTAAAGTACACAAAATAAAAAAGAACTAAGTTACAAAAAATAAAAAAATATTTACAAACATAAGAAAAATCTTACAACAATTTTAAACTAATTACACCTACTCTAAGCCCCCTAATAAAATAACAAAGCCCCCCAAAATAAAAAAATGCCCTACCCTATTCTAAATTACTAAAGTTCAAAGCTCTTTTACCTTACCAGCCCTGAACAGGGCCCAAGAAGTTCAGCTCTTTTGCCTGTAAAAAAAAACATACAATACCCCCCCCCAACATTACAACCCACCACCCACATACCCCAAATCTAACCCAAACCCCCTTTAAATAAACCTAACACTAAGCCCCTGAAGATCTTCCTACCTTATCTTCACCATACCAGGTTCACCGATCGGTCCAGAAGAGCTCCTCCGATGTCCTGATCCAAGCCCAAGCGGGGGACTGAAGATGTCCATGATCCGGTAGAAGTCTTCATCCAAGCGGGACAGAAGAGGTCTTCCATCCGATTGAAGTCTTCATCCAAGCGGCATCTTCTATCGTCATCCATCCGGAGTGGAGCGGCAGCATCCTGAAGACCTCCGACGCGGAACATCCATCCTGGCCGACGACTGAACGACGAATTGTTCCGATCAGCCAATAGAATGCGAGCTCAATCTGATTGGCTGATCAGATCAGCCAATCGGATTGAACTTGATTCTGATTGGCTGATTCCATCAGCCAATCAGAATATTCCTACCTTAATTCCGATTGGCTGATAGAATCCTATCAGCCAATCGGAATTCGAGGGACGCCATCTTGGATGACATCATTTAAAGGAACCGTCATTCGTCATTCAGTCGTCGGCCAGGATGGATGTTCCGCGTCGGAGGTCTTCAGGATGCTGCCGCTCCGCTCCGGATGGATGACGATAGAAGATGCCGCTTGGATGAAGACTTCAATCGGATGGAAGACCTCTTCTGCCCCGCTTGGATGAAGACTTCTACCGGATCATGGACATCTTCAGCCCCCCGCTTGTGGGTGGTGGGTTGTAATGTTGGGGGGGGGTATTGTATGTTTTTTTTTTACAGGCAAAAGAGCTGAACTTCTTGGGGCATGCCCCGCAAAGGGCCCTGTTCAGGGCTGGTAAGGTAAAAGAGCTTTGAACTTTAGTAATTTAGAATAGGGTAGGGCATTTTTTTTATTTTGGGGGGCTTTGTTATTTTATTAGGGGGCTTAGAGTAGGTGTAATTAGTTTAAAATTGTTGTAAGATTTTTCTTATGTTTGTAAATATTTTTTTATTTTTTGTAACTTAGTTCTTTTTTATTTTGTGTACTTTAGTTAGTTTATTTCATTGTAGTTATTTGTAGATATTGTATTTAATTAATGTACTGATAGTGTAGTGTTAGGTTTAATTGTAGGTAATTGTAGATATTTTATTTAATTAATTTAATGATAGTGTAGTGTTAGGTTTAATTGTAACTTAGGTTAGGATTTATTTTACAGGTAATTTTGTTATTATTTTAACTAGGTAACTATTAAATAGTTCTTAACTATTTAATAGCTATTGTACCTGGTTAAAATAATTACAAAGTTGCCTGTAAAATAAATATTAATCCTAAAATAGCTACAATGTAATTATAATTTATATTGTAGCTATATTAGGATTTATTTTACAGGTAAGTATTTAGCTTTAAATAGGAATAAGTTATTTAATAAGAGTTAATTAATTTTGTTAGATTAAAATTATATTTAATTTAGGGGGGTGTTAGTGTTAGGGTTAGACTTAGCTTTAGGGGTTAATACATTTATTAGAATAGCGGTGAGCTCCAGTCGGCAGATTAGGGGTTAATAATTGAAGTTAGGTGTCGGCGATGTTAGGGAGGGCAGATTAGGGGTTAATACTATTTATTATAGGGTTAGTGAGGCGGATTAGGGGTTAATAACTTTATTATAGTAGCGGTGCGGTCCGCTCGGCAGATTCGGGGTTAATTAGTGTAGGCAGGTGGAGGCGACGTTGAGGGGGGCAGATTAGGGGTTAATAAATATAATATAGGGGTCGGCGGTGTTAGGGGCAGCAGATTAGGGGTACATAAGGATAACTTAAGTAGCGGCGCTTTGCGGTCGGCAGATTAGGGGTTAATTATTGTAGGTAGTTGGCGGCGACGTTGTGGGGGGCAGATTAGGGGTTAATAAATATAATACAGGGGTCGGCGGTGTTAGGGGCAGCAGATTAGGGGTACATAAGTATAACGTAGGTGGCGGTCGGCAGATTAGGGGTTAAAAAATTTAATCGAGTGGCGGCGATGTGGGGGGACCTCAGTTTAGGGGTACATAGGTAGTTTACGGGTGTTAGTGTACTTTAGAGCACAGTAGTTAAGAGCTTTATAAACCGGCGTTAGCCCAAAAAGCTCTTAACTCCTGGTTTTTTTCTGCGGCTGGAGTTTTGTTGTTAGATTTCTAACGCTCACTTCAGCCATGACTCTAAATACCGGAGTTAGAAAGATCCCATTGAAAAGATAGGATACACAATTTACGTAAGGGGATCTGCGGTATCGAAAAGTCGCGGCTGAAAAGTGAGCGTTAGACCCTTTTTTTAATGACTCCAAATACCGGCGGTAGCCTAAAACCAGCGTTAGGAGCCTCTAAATCTAGACTATGTGTTTAGTGCACGAGTATGGGTTTAAGTTTTTTTTTAGTTTACGCGCTCCATTGAAGTCTATTGACAAAAAATTTAAACCATTAATATCAGAATTTGACAATCCAAAACTTTTAAATGTACTCAAAGTAAACTGAGCAACAGTTTTCATTTTCTGGCTCTCAAAAAGTTTTAGTTTCCGTGTAATCACTTAACCCCTTGCACCTATTGGAGCAGGTATTACGTCACACTGTACTTTGTCCAGAGTACTGTGTTGACTTAGTACCTACGTCTTACACTGTGGCAAATGCTGCAGTTCCCGCTGTCAACTTAGACAGTGGAGACTGCAGCTGGGGGCACAAAGCATCTGCCTTCAAATGGTAAGGGAGCAATGATCGTGTTCCCTTAACATATAAAGCCAGATCGTTACATAGAGGGACACTGTCTGTGTCACTCTCTGTAATGATCGTTCATTGGTGTTGAGTGGGAGCAGTAGGAGAGGAGGGAGGTGGCCCATCGAGAAGGGAGGAGGAAGGGCAGGGTTCGCTATGGAAAAGGCTTAGGAAGGGGAGAGGGAGGGATGGGGCGCTACACTACAATAATATTTGGAGGGGGAGGTGGGACCCTAAAGTAAATTCTTGGAGGGGGAGGTGGGTAGGGAGGCCCCTACACTACAGAAAAAAAAGAAAAAAATAACAAAAGAAACTAGAAACATTTATAATTTGTTACTGGCAGACTGGCTTCCAGCAAAAAATATGGCGAAGAGGAGTGGGAGGGTTAGCAAGTGTTTTTTTTTGTGGGAGGGGGAATCAGGGAGGTTGGAGGGTAAGGAGGGATCTACACTACAGAAATAAAAAATATATATTTATTTAAAAAATAAAAATAAAAGACTAAACTGCATACTGGCAGGCTGTCTGCCAGTACCTAACATGGTGGTGACCAGTAGCTGTGTGGGAGGGATTAGGTACTGATCAGAGGGTGGGAGGTGTCAGGTGGAACAGCAATCCTTACACTAGAGCAAATATTAACCTTACAAGCTAACTGATTAACTCCTTCATTGCCAGGAACTTTAAAAGTGTGGTGCACAGCTGAAATTAGCGGCCTTCTAATTGCCAAAAACCGTCTGCTATTTCTGAACAAAGGGGATCTCAGAGAAGTTTTTATAACCATACATCTTATGGCTGCAGTAGTTGTGTATAAATAATTTTAGTGAGAAACTCAAAGTTAGCAAAAAACTTTTTCTATATGATCGTATTTTGCGTATTTTATACAAAAATGGGCCTTGATCAATACCTTGCGTTGTCTACTTTAAAAATATATATTGTTTTGATCGGTAAATAAAAACAAACAAAGGTTCTCTTTCTGTCTAAATTGAGTGAAAGCAAACATCTTAAAACTTATCTGGTACTTTGGGCAAGTTTTTCTCTGAAATTCCCGGTAGTAAAGAGGTTAAAGGGACATGAAATCCAAAACTTTTCCTTAATGATTGAGATAAATAAAAGATAAGTGTAAAAATTTAAACAACTTTCCAATTTACTTCTATTATCTAATTTGCTTAGCTCTCTTAGGCCTAGATTTGGAGTTTGGCGGTAAAAGGGCTGTTAACGCTCCGCGGGCTTTTTTCTGGCCGCACCATAAATTTAACTCTGGTATCGAGAGTTTAAACAAATGCTGCGTTAGGCTCCAAAAAAGGAGCGTAGAGCATTTTTACCGCAAATGCAACTCTCGATACCAGAGTTGCTTACGGACGCGGCCGGCCTCAAAAACGTGCTTGTGCACGATTCTCCCATAGGAAACAATGGGGCTGTTTGAGCTGAAAAAAAACCTAACACCTGCAAAAAAGCAGCGTTCAGCTCCTAACGCAGCCCCATTGTTTCCTATGGGGAGACACTTCCTACGTCTGCACCTAACACTCTAACATGTACCCCGAGTCTAAACACCCCTAACCTTACACTTATTAACCCCCTAATCTGCCGCCCCCGCTATCGCTGACACCTGCATATTTTTTTTAACCCCTAATCTGCCGCTCCGTAAACCGCCGCAACCTACGTTATCCCTATGTACCCCTAATCTGCTGCCCTAACATCGCCGACCCCTATATTATATTTATTAACCCCTAATCTGCCCCCCTCAACGTCGCCGACACCTAACTTCAATTATTAACCCCTAATCTGCCGAGCGGACCTCACCGCTACTATAATAAATGTATTAACCCCTAAAGCTAAGTCTAACCCTAACACCCCCCTAAATTAAATATAATTTTAATCTAACGAAATAAATTAACTCTTATTAAATAACTTATTCCTATTTAAAGCTAAATACTTACCTGTAAAATAAATCCTAATATAGCTACAATATAAATTATAATTATATTATAGCTATTTTAGGATTAATATTTATTTTACAGGCAACTTTGTAATTATTTTAACCAGGTACAATAGCTATTAAATAGTTAAGAACTATTTAATAGTTACCTAGTTAAAATAATAACAAATTTACCTGTAAAATAAATCCTAACCTAAGATATAATTAAACCTAACACTACCCTATCAATAAATTAATTAAATAAATTACCTACAATTACCTACAATTAACCTAACACTACACTATCAATAAATTAATTAAACACAATTGCTACAAATAAATACAATTAAATAAACTAGCTAAAGTACAAAAAATAAAAAAGAACTAAGTTACAAAAAATAATAAAATATTTACAAACATAAGAAAAATATTACAACAATTTTAAACTAATTACACCTACTCTAAGCCCCCTAATAAAATAACAAAGCCCCCCAAAATAAAAAATTCCCTACCCTATTCTAAATTAAAAAAGTTACAAGCTCTTTTACCTTACCAGCCCTGAACAGGGCCCTTTGCGGGGCATGCCCCAAGGATTTCAGCTCTTTTGCCTGTAAAAAAAAACATACCATACCCCCCCCAACATTACAACCCACCACCCACATACCCCTAATCTAACCCAAACCCCCCTTAAATAAACCTAACACTAAGCCCCTGAAGATCTTCCTACCTTGTCTTCACCATACCAGGTTCACCGATCCGTCCTGGCTCCAACATCTTCATCCAACCCAAGCGGGGGTTGGCGATCCATCATCCGGTGCTGAAGAGGTCCAGAAGAGGCTCCAAAGTCTTCCTCCTATCCGGCAAGAAGAGGACATCCGGACCGGCAAACATCTTCTCCAAGCGGCATCTTCAATCTTCTTCCATCCGGTGCGGAGCGGGTCCATCTTGAAGCAGGCGACGCGGATCCATCCTCTTCTTCCGTTGTCTCCCGACGAATGACGGTTCCTTTAAGGGACGTCATCCAAGATGGCGTCCCTCGAATTCCGATTGGCTGATAGGATTCTATCAGCCAATCGGAATTAAGGTAGGAATTTTCTGATTGGCTGATGGAATCAGCCAATCAGAATCAAGTTCAATCCGATTGGCTGATCCAATCAGCCAATCAGATTGAGCTCGCATTCTATTGGCTGTTCCGATCAGCCAATAGAATGCGAGCTCAATCTGATTGGATCAGCCAATCGGATTGAACTTGATTCTGATTGGCTGATTCCATCAGCCAATCAGAAAATTCCTACCTTAATTCCGATTGGCTGATAGAATCCTATCAGCCAATCGGAATTCGAGGGACGCCATCTTGGATGACGTCCCTTAAAGGAACCGTCATTCGTCGGGAGACAACGGAAGAAGAGGATGGATCCGCGTCGCCTGCTTCAAGATGGACCCGCTCCGCACCGGATGGAAGAAGATTGAAGATGCCGCTTGGAGAAGATGTTTGCCGGTCCGGATGTCCTCTTCTTGCCGGATAGGAGGAAGACTTTGGAGCCTCTTCTGGACCTCTTCAGCACCGGATGATGGATCGCCAACCCCCGCTTGGGTTGGATGAAGATGTTGGAGCCAGGACGGATCGGTGAACCTGGTATGGTGAAGACAAGGTAGGAAGATCTTCAGGGGCTTAGTGTTAGGTTTATTTAAGGGGGGTTTGGGTTAGATTAGGGGTATGTGGGTGGTGGGTTGTAATGTTGGGGGGGGGTATGGTATGTTTTTTTTTACAGGCAAAAGAGCTGAAATCCTTGGGGCATGCCCCGCAAAGGGCCCTGTTCAGGGCTGGTAAGGTAAAAGAGCTTGTAACTTTTTAAATTTAGAATAGGGTAGGGAATTTTTTATTTTGGGGGGCTTTGTTATTTTATTAGGGGGCTTAGAGTAGGTGTAATTAGTTTAAAATTGTTGTAATATTTTTCTTATGTTTGTAAATATTTTATTATTTTTTGTAACTTAGTTCTTTTTTATTTTTTGTACTTTAGCTAGTTTATTTAATTGTATTTATTTGTAGCAATTGTGTTTAATTAATTTATTGATAGTGTAGTGTTAGGTTAATTGTAGGTAATTGTAGGTAGTTTATTTAATTAATTTATTGATAGGGTAGTGTTAGGTTTAATTATATCTTAGGTTAGGATTTATTTTACAGGTAAATTTGTTATTATTTTAACTAGGTAACTATTAAATAGTTCTTAACTATTTAATAGCTATTGTACCTGGTTAAAATAATTACAAAGTTGCCTGTAAAATAAATATTAATCCTAAAATAGCTATAATATAATTATAATTTATATTGTAGCTATATTAGGATTTATTTTACAGGTAAGTATTTAGCTTTAAATAGGAATCATTTATTTAATAAGAGTTAATTTATTTCGTTAGATTAAAATTATATTTAAGTTAGGGGGGGTGTTAGTGTTAGGGTTAGACTTAGCTTTAGGGGTTAATCAATTTATTAGAATAGCGGTGAGCTCCGGTCGTCAGATTAGGGGTTAATAATTGAAGTTAGGTGTCGGCGATGTTAGGGAGGGCAGATTAGGGGTTAATACTATTTATGATAGGGTTAGTGAGGCGGATTAGGGGTTAATAACTTTATTATAGTAGCGCTCAGGTCCGCTCGGCAGATTAGGGGTTAATAAGTGTAGGCAGGTGTCGGCGACGTTGAGGGGGGCAGATTAGGGGTTAATAAATATAATATAGGGGTCGGCGGTGTTAGGGGTAGCAGATTAGGGGTACATAGGGATAACGTAGGTGGCGGCGCTTTGCGGTCGGAAGATTAGGGGTTAATTATTTTAAGTAGCTGGCGGCGACGTTGTGGGGGGCAGGTTAGGGGTTAATAAATGTAATACAGGGGTCGGCGGGGTTAGGGGCAGCAGATTAGGGGTACATAAGTATAACGTAGGTGGCGGTCGGCAGATTAGGGGTTAAAAATTTAAATCGAGTGGCGGCGATGTGGGGGGAGCTCGGTTTAGGGGTACATAGGTAGTTTATGGGTGTTAGTGTACTTTAGGGTACAGTAGTTAAGAGCTTTATGAACCGGCGTTAGCCAGAAAGCTCTTAACTCCTGCTATTTTCAGGCGGCTGGAGTTTTGTCGTTAGATTTCTAACGCTCACTTCAGAAACGACTCTAAATACCGGCGTTAGAAAGATCCCATTGAAAAGATAGGATACGCAAATGGCGTAGGGGGATCTGCGGTATGGAAAAGTCGCGGCTGAAAAGTGAGCGTTAGACCCTTTAATCACTGACTCCAAATACCGGCGGTAGCCTAAAACCAGCGTTAGGAGCCTCTAACGCTGGTTTTGACGGCTACCGCCGAACTCCAAATCTAGGCCTTAGTGTCCTTAGTATCCTTTTTTTTTAGAAGCATACCTAGGTAGGCTCCGAAGCAGCAATGCACTACTGGGAGCTAGCTGCTGATTGGTGGCTGCATTCATATGCCTGTTGTCATTGGCTCACCCAATGTGTTCAGCTAGCTCCCAGTAGTACATTGCTGCCCCTTCAACAAAGGATACCAAGAGAAACAAGATCAATAACAGAAGTAAATTGGAATGTTGTCTAAAAATGTGTGTTTGAGTCATGAAAGAAACGTTTTATACTTCATGTCCCTTTAATTATTATAAATAAATAAATATCCACACAAAACAGTGTTAACATTTTTATCCATCATTAATTAAAGGACATAAATGTGATCTGAATCAGATTAAAGGGTTATAAAGTGCAAAGAGGGAATGTTCTAATGTGTTATAACATTTTATTAGGATACTATTGCTTGTATATAACTGTGTGCTTAACCCCTATAAACACATTGCTCACAGTAATGCATTGCTTCTCCTGAGCCTATCTCGGTATGCTTTTCAACAAAGAATACAAAAAGAAATTAAATTTTTTAAAAATAAAACAAATAAATACATTTAAATGTCTGTTAAGATTGCATGCGATGAGGCATATTTAAGAAATGTCTTGCGGACCTGATCCGCACTGTCGGATCAGGTCCGCAAGACATCGCTGAATGCGGAGAGCAATACGATCTCCGCATTTAACATTGCACCAGCAGCTCACAAGAGCTGCTGGTGCAACGCCGCCCCCTGCTGACTCGCAGCCAATGAGCCGCCAGCAGGGAGGTGTCAATCAACCCGATCGTACTCGATCGGGTTGATTTCCGGCGATGTCTGTCCGCCTGCTCAGAGCAGGCAGACAGGGTTATGAAGCAGTGGTCTTTGTGACCGCTGCTTCATAACTGCTGTTTCTGGCGAGTCTGAAGACTCGCCAGAAACACGGGCCATCAAGCTCCTTTCGGAGCTTGATATATAGGCCCCTCTAGATCAGTGTTTCTGAGCGGTCGTCAAGTACCCCTAACCGGCCAGGTTTTCATTATAGATGAACTATCTTTTAAATGTCAGGCTATCAGGGGCAAGTCAAGAGGGAATGCATGGGAACTGAGTTCCTGCAGTATTTTTGCATGAGGGACTAAGTTCCCCCTGGACAGAGAAATTAAATGTTTCAGTAAACACTGCTGCTGCTGGAGGGAGGAGCTGGAGCACAGTCTGGTTAGAGGGATAGTGAGATCCTCTAGTAATGGGCAGTAACACTTCCTATAATACACTAAATGCAATCCTGTCAGCGGTTCTGCTGTGTGATTACCCTGCACTGTGTGTAACACATGGTGCTTACATTTCTGTGTGGCTTTGGGGTTATTTAGCTCCCCTCAGACGAAATATGACTATTATATTGAGACTATACTTTTCTTTCATTAACCAAAGTGTATAGATTATATACATTTAAATACATTGTGGGTGTATGTATATATGTGTGTATATATATATATATATATATATATATATATATTGTGAGGGGAGGGAAGTCTTGGTGACTTTTTTTGTAGGACTTGACCCCTGCAGGCTATTTGTATTGTATTACTAAAAGAATTGCACTCACATTTATAAATACATTCTTCTGAATTTTTAAGTACCATCTTCAAATGTGACCTTTTTCATAGTTGGGAAAAAACTATTTCATGCAGCATTTTTCAAATTCTTTTGCATTCAAGTGCTGACAAATAGTTCCAAATGCTAAAATCTTGGAATCCCTAAAACACAAAGAGTGTCTACTAGTGGTCAGACAATGAATAGGACCAATGTGAATGCAGGCAAGTTTGTTTGGTGCAGCATTTTTGGCAGATTATGTGCAGGTTTTATATGTTTTTAGGAATTTCACAGGGCTTTTAAATAAGATATGCATTATATCATTGTAATAATAAACTTTGAAAAGTCAAAAGTCATAAGACATCTTGTAATCTCAACTTTCTTGTAGTATTGCAATAAATTAGAATACTAGCTGACTATGAAAGCTTTCTGAATACATTAACACCACGAGAATCGATTACATTTTCATTATTGCCTCTCAGCAATGGGTTTCTGGTTTTGGCTGAATTTTTCAGCATGTTTTTAGAGTGATCATAATACCAAATGGATAGAGCCAATAAAAGGCACAAACAAATTTTCAACTGGAAGAAAAATGTGTTTTTGGTTGTTAAAGGGACAGTCTAGTCAAAAATAAACATTCATGATTCATATAGGACATGTAATTTTAAACAACTTTCCAATTTACTTTTATCATCAATTTTGCTTTGTTCTCTTGGTATTCGTAGTTGAAAGCTAAACCTAGGTAGGCTCATATGCTAATTTATTAGCCCGTGAAGGCCGCTTTTGAATGCATTTTTTTTCAAAACTAGAGGGTGTTAGTTCATATGTGCAATATAGATAACATTGCGCTCACACCCAAGGAGTTACCTAGGAGTCAGAACTGATTGGCTAAAATGCAAGCCTGTCAAAGGGACTGAAATAAGGGGCAGTCAGCAGAGGCTTAGATACAAGGTAACCACAGAGGTAAAAGTGTATTAATATAACTGTGTTGGTTATGCAAAACTGGGGAATAGTTAAGGGATTATCTATCTTATTAAACAATAAAAATTCTGGTGTAGACCGTCCCTTTAACCTCTTAAGGACATATGACGGAATTTTTCCGTCATAAAACAATTGAGCAAACTGAAAGCTGTGTCCTTAAAGGGTTAAAGTGAAGGTAAAGTTAACCGGTATTGAAGACACCAAAGCATTTCTCAATAGTACCTTAATGTAGTCGATAGCTTATTTTTCATATTACTGCTATTGTTTTTTAAATTCCCTACCGTTTCGCTGCCGACTCCTCCTAACCCCTACTTCCGTATTCTGCAGTGTCTGACGTCTTGAGTGGTCCCACCCGCTCAAGACATAGCTCAAAAGCGAATTCCCAATGCTGATTTTAACTGCGCATGCGCTAATTGGCGATGCTGCTTTCAACTGCACATGTGCTAATCGCCGATGTTGCTTTTTTATCGCCAATGTTACTACTTGTAACTAGAATGCATGCGATGAATAAATTAATAATGCATGCGCTGTTTGAACAGTGGAAGGATGAGTCTTCAGACTCGCCAGAAACAGCAGTTATGAAGCAGTGGTCACAAAGACCGCTGCTCCATAACCTGTCCGCCTGCTTTGAGCAGGCGGACAGACATCGCTGGAAATCAACCCGATCGAGTACGATTGGGTTGATTGACACCCCCCTGCTGGCGGCCCATTGGCCGCGAGTCTGCAGGGGCGGCGTTGCACCAGCAGCCCTTGTGAGCTGCTGGTTCAATGCTGAATACGGCGAGCATATTGCTCGCCGTATTCAGCGATGTCTGTCGGACCTGATCCGCACTGTCGGATCAGGTCCAACAGACATTGATAACTAGGGGCCCATATCTTCTTCTATAACAGGATTTTAACAGTTTTAATACTGTAAAAGTAATTTTAAATTTACTTCTGTTACTAAACTTATCCCTTTCTCTTAGGATTGGCTCAGGTGCACACAAGTGTCTTCAGCACTATGTGACAGCAATGAGTTTAGCAATGTTACACAAGTAAACTGTAAAGGGATATTAAGAGTACAGTAGCTTCAGTCACTCTATGGTAAAAGTAAGATGACCTGGCAGCACCTCATTAAAGGCACGGACAGGAAGGCTAGTCCCTTATATGCAAATGTATGAAGTAATTCCAGCCAAAAATCTGAACAATTACCTTTATTAATCTATGTAGGTCAAGATACAGTGAGATGATGTTTTGAGCCACACAAGTCCTAAATCAAGGCATGATTAAGGGCCTGTGTGGTTCAAACTTTGTCTGACTGTTTCTTGACCCACATAGATTAATAAAGGTAATTGTTATTCTGATTTTTGGCTGGACTTACTTACAATATGACAGTTGTATAGCTAATATATATGTGCATCATTTTATCTTTTGTTATTCATAAGTGAAAGTAATGTTGAAAATGGCCGCAGTCTGTGGCATGTGTACAGATATTTGTGTGTTGCACTTTTTCTCTAATAAATCCAACTCTAAAATGAGATGAATGTTGCAGACTGCAGTCATTTTCAGCATTTGTTCCACTAATGAATAACAAAAGACAAAATGATGCACATATCTAATAGCTAGAATCACTGTTTAATAAAGCACATCTCCCAACATTTCCTGGAGCAAGGTGAAGAAGACCTCTTTGCTAGGGCTGACAGTGTTTTATGTATGAAGCCACAGCTGGATGTACTATTGGCATGGTTGAGTGGGCTATGGATGGAGATGGGTGGCCAGTGGGAGGAGTTGAGGCAATCCCTGGTTTTGCTTTGAATTTTTTGGCCTGAAGGGGAAGATGCAAGAGGGACAGGGCTCCCAAACAGTGACTATCTGCAGTACACCGAATGGTTGAGCGCTTAGAAGATGGATGTTTGACCACAAATTAAAAGTGAATCCATATTTGGATAGGACACATACAAACAGTGTGTGCAAGAGTCTTAGGTGAAGGAAGAGCTGTGGGTGTTTCCTGCTGTCACCCAGCACAGCCTGCTGCAAATACAGCTCCCTCTACAGGCTGTTGGTATAACATTGCTACACACACTGCTGCTATATTGTTCACAAGACACATGCACATTCCTAAGCCTACCTCAATATGCCCTTATGGAAAAGGGCCAAGCTTCATCAAAGGAGGTAAATTAAAAAATGTTTAACTGTATGTACTATACAAATAATAAAAGCTTCATTTTGGTTCCATGTCTCTTTAACTGCAAATGTAAAGCACTTGGTCGCCAAACTCAGTAACAGTAACAGACAGACTATACAATTTAAGGGAACGTTAACATAAATATTTATCATATGGAACATTTTATTTTGAAAACATGCTTTTATTTATTTATTTATCATAGAATGAGGAACAATAACACATGTTTAACTGCAATAACAAGACATTTGTGTATTTAGCAATTAGAGTACAGGAGACATCACCCACACAGAATTTGTTCCTAGTTGTGAAGAAAGAGGAGGCAGGATATGCTGCGAGTTACATTCTTTTCAAATCAAGTACAAAAGTATAAGCAATAGATTATAATATTCTGCTCCTAGAAGTGGCCACAAAGCATAGGAATAAGGGAGGAACATAACCCACAGTCTACTAAAGGGATAACAGGTTTGCTCAGGTTAAGGCTGGGGGCCTCTAATGCTTATCTGGCCCCATCTACTCTCTTGTCATTTCCCTCCTTGACTATTGCAGCTCTATCTTCTCTGGTCCCCCTAGTTGCCGTTTACAATCCATAATGAATGCCTGTGCCAGGCCCATCATCCTTACATGTCTCTCTACATCTGCTGCACCTCTCTGCTAATCCCTTCACTGGCTGACTTGAGTCTCCAGAATAAAACACAAAATCCTGACTTTGGCATTCAAGGCTCTCAATAACACTGCTCCCCCCTATATCTCAGACCTCTTCTCACAATACTCTCCCTCCCGTCCCATTCGCTCGGCTCAAGACCTCTTTCTCTCCTCCTCTCTTGTCACCTCATATTCTCACCTACAGGACTTCTCTAGAATGGCGCCTATTTTGTGGAACTCTCTACCTCACTTCACAAGACTCTCCCCTAGTTTTCAAAGTTTAAAGTACCCCTTAAAGTGATGGTAAACCCCCTTTTTTAAACCAGATCTGAAATCTTAGTGATATTTTAGATGGAGTTTAATTCATCAGTTGTAATGAAGATGCGCTGTAACTTAATTTTTAATGTAGATATGAAATTCAAATACTCAGCCACCCACTTCAGAAGTCATTTTTTTCTGTGAGCTAAAGGTTTGAATTGTTGTCCAATCAGCTCTCTCCCCATATTGCACTTTTGTTGTAGCTAGAGTGCTGATTGGAGAACAATTCAGACCATTAGGTCACAGACTTTTGAAGTGGACGGCGGAGCGTGGGGAATTAGAATTTCATATTTTTTAAAAAAAAGTAAGTTATAGCACAACTTCATTACAACAGATGAATTAAACTCCATCTTAAATATCACTACGATTCTTGATCTGCTTTTAAAAAAGGGGAGAGTTTACATCACTTTAATGACTCTACTGTTTAGGGATGCATAAAGTATAAGCTAACCTTTTTCTTAACTCAGTTCCTCTCCTCCTTTTGTCATCCCCTTGAACCCCCTTAGTATGTAAGCCTACAAGCCCAGCTGTTTTTACAACAGTGCAACTATTGGCAGTGGCCTCTACCCATTTGTCTGCTATAAATGTTGCCTTTGCATATTATACCTATGTTTATAGAGCTTCAGAATCTGTTCACGCTCTACAAACAAATAAAGCTTGTTGCTGAGCCAATAGATTAGTTTGGTGCACATTTGCTCACATGCTATGCTCCCCAAGCTTCCTATTTGTAGCCCATTTTTGTGTAACTTATCAGTTGTCACTCTACCTTTCTCCATCTTCAGCACACAGAGCAACAACCACATGACTCATACTTGCAGCTGGCAGTGAAATGTCTCCTTTTTTGTGATTCATTCTGGTCTTTCTGAGACAGATCCAGTGTATGTGTTCATATCTAGGTCAAGTACACTAGTGCAAACATAATTACTTACATACTTTTCTAAAAGAAAATATCAATTTTATGTTTGCTTCTGGAGAAGTATATGCTTTTGTTTCAGTTGAGAGAGTTCATAAAATTTGCTGTCACTTTAAAGGGACAGTCAACACCAAAATTGTTATTGTTTAAAAAGATAGATATTGCCTTTAATACCCAGTCCCCGGCTTTGCACAACCAACATTGTTATATTAATATACTTTATAACATTTAAACCTCTACATTTCTGCCTATTGTGCCACTACAGACAGCCTCCTATCACATGCTTTTTTATGAGCTTTTTACAAGACACTGCTAATTCATGTGAGCCATATAGCTAACATTGTGCTCACGCCCGTGAAGTTGTGCACAACACAGCACTAATTGGCTAAAATGCAAGTCAATAATAAATATAAAGTCATGTGATCAGAGGGCTGTCAAAAGAGGCTTAGATACAAGGTAATCACAGAGGTACAAAGTATATTAAAGGGACACTAAAAGCATGAGACACTAAGAGCATGCAATTTTAAGCAACTTTCTAATGTATTCCTATTATCAATTTTTCTTTGTTCTCTTGCTATCTTTATTTAAAAAGCAGGAATGTGATGCATAGGAGCCGGCCCATTATTGGTTGAAAACCTGGGTTATGCTTGCTTATTGGTGGGCAAATGTAAGCCTCCAATAAGCAAGTGCTATCCATGGTGATGAACCTAAAATGGGCTGGCTGCTAAGATTTACATTCCTGCTTTTAAAATAAAGATAGCAAGAGAACGAGGAAAAATTATTAATAGGTGTAAATTAGAAAGTTGCTTAAAATGTCATGTTCTATCTGAATCATGAAAAAAATGGGTTTAGTTTCCCTTTAATATAACTGTGTTGGTTATGTAAAACTGGGTAATGGGTAATTGTCAGGGTTTTTTCCCTGCTTTGTTTGCCATGTGCTGCTGGAAACCATTTTGCTCACCTTTTCTTGCTGAATCTGGTGCAGAGTGTGTGATGCTGCTCATTTCCTGTACGCCCTCTTATGGCCAGACTGTTGTACATCATCCGTGTGAGACAGGTTGCAGTCTCAGAGTTGTGATGTCATCACTTATTATTTAAAGGGCCTCTGTTCAGTATGTTTTGCCCTTGCATTGTCTCAGACCTGTTTGTCAGTTCCTGTGTATTACCTGGATAGTCTGACGTCTCTTCTGGTTCCTGATCCCTGGCTTGTTCCTGACTTTGCTGTTCTCCTAGTTCCTGATTCTGGCCTGTCTGACTACTCGCTTTGGTTCCTGACTCGGCTCGTCTTACTACCAGCTCCGTTTTGAATCCTGGCTTGTTATCTGACTTGCAGACTTTTTATTATTTTTTGCTATGAATAAAGGTGTGATTATTTTTGCACTTCTCGTCTCAGTCTGATTCCTGGCACCCTGACATTACGCAGGGATATGAATCCTGATGGTGCTAATAATCCACCTTTACCTACCATCATTTCCAGGATAGATGAACAGGATCACCGCTTGGATCAATTTGCACTAGCCCTACAAACCCTGCTGACTCGCACTGCACATTTGGACCAAAGTGTCCCACAAGTTATGGCTGCTCCTGTTTCCGCTGCTGCACCTAGTCCTACCAGGAGCATGTCCAGTTCTACCTTAGCGTTATGGAGGCGATCCTAATCAGTGCAGAGGGTTTTTGAACCAGGTGGGCATTTACTTTGAGATGTTACCTCAGGCGTTTCCCTCTGATAGAGCTAAGGTAGGATTTCTCATCTCTTTACTCTCTGACACCGCCCTTGTCTGGGCTAATCCCTTATGGGAGACTAACAAACCTGTGATTTTTAATTACCCTAAATTTGTGGCCTCCTTTCGAAGGGTATTTGATGTTCCGGCTCGCTCCTCCTCTGCTGCCAAATGACTCATGTTCATTTAGCAAGGTACGAGATCTGTTGCTCAGTATGCCATTGAGTTCCGTACGCTTGCCGCAGAGGTTAGTTGGAACAATAAAGCCCTTGTTGCCGCCTTCTTTAATGGGCTCTCTGATGCGATTAAAGACGAAGTTGCTGCCAGAGATTTACCAGAGGATCTCGAGGCTTTGGTGTCTTTTTTAATCCTAATTGACATCAGACTCAGAGAGAGGCCCTCTTTTAAGGAGCGATTGCGGAAGCTTCCTGTTCCATTGTCTCCTACGTTATCGTTCCCACCCATGCCTCCCTCTCCTCCCATGTCTCCTGGTCCCGAGTCACCAGGTACTGCTGTGCTGATGTAGTTGGGATTTACGCATCTCTCTGCGGCAGAGAGGGCCTTTAGGAGGAGGGAGGGGCTCTGCCTCTATTGCGGGTTACAGGGGCACCTTTTAAAGTCTTGTCCTACATGGCCAGTTAAACGCTCGCACCTAGGGTCCAGTCGAGGGCAGACCTTGGGTGGTTTATCCTCATCCCCAGAACCACTAAAAGAGAAACCTTTGGTCACGGTTGTCCTTTCCTGGGTGGACTCCTCCATAGTCACCCAGGCTCTTGATGACTCCGGTGCTATGGGCTATTTCATTGACAGTGCTTTTGTAACACAGCACTCCATTCCTGTATTGCCTCTGTCCATTCCGCTTGCTATTGAGGCCCCTTTCAGCCTGCACTCGTTACTCACGAAACCACTCTGTTATTCATGGCTGTTGGGGCTCTCCATTTTGAAACCCTCCAGTTCCAGGTGATTAACTCTCCGCATTTTCCGGTTGTTCTGGGTTATCCTTGGCTCCAAAAGCACAATCCCAGTCTCGACTGGCGTAGGTCCGAAATATTGTCATGGTCTGCGCAATGTATTTCCACTTGTCTTCGGAAACAAGTCAAAGTCTTGTGCACTTCTTCGGTATCTCAATTGCCTGATGAGTACCGAGAGTTCCAAGACGTTTTTGACAAGGTGTGTGCCGGTATGTTGCCTCCTCACCGGTCTTACGATTGTGCCAAAGACCTGCAACCCAGAGCTATTCCTCCTCGGGGACGGGTTTACCCTCTCTCGGTTGCAGAGAATTGGGCTATGGAGGAGTATGTTGCCGATGCTCTGTCACGGGGGATCATCCGCAAATCCTGCTCTCCCTGCAGGGGCTGGCTTCTTCTTCATGAAGAAAAAGGGTGGTGAGTTAAGGACCATGGCCCCTAGTTATCAAGCCGTCAACCGCAAATACGCTGGAATTCCGCAGCGTATTTGTGGCGATGCTGATTCGCCTTAGTTATCAAGCCCTACACACCACCGGCAAAAAGTAGAATATAGTGACGTAAGCTTCGATCCGCCGGACTCAGTCCGACACAGATCGATTCTTACATCACTCCAGATGTTCCGAACTCAAGTTCGGCACAATCTGACTACTTTTGCTAGTTATCAAACCAGGTACGCTGGGCCGGAAAAGTGCCGAGCGTACCTGGTTTTCAATCCGCCGCCCTGGAGGCGGCAGATCCCATAGGAATCAATGGGAGTCTGACCATAGCGAAAGTTCATGTTCGCTGCTGCCCGACATCCCATTGATTCCTATGGGAAACGTCTGCACCTAACACCCTAACATGTACCCCGAGTCTAAACACCCCTAATCTGCCCCCCCCTACACTGCCGCAACTATAATAAATGTATTAAAACCTAAACCGCCGCTCCCGGAGCCCACCGCAACTATAATAAACGTATTAACCCCTAAACTGCTGCTCCCGGACCCTGCCGCCACCTACATAATACCTATTAACCCCTATCCTGCCCCCCCTATACCGCCGCCACCTAAAATAAATTTATTAACCCCTATCCTGCTGATCCCGTACCCCGCCGCAACTAAATAAATGTATTACCCCCTAAACCGCCGCTCCTGGACACCGCCGCAACCTATATTAAACTTATTAACCCCTAATCTGCCCCCCTACACCGTTGCCACCTATAATAAATTTATTAACCCCTATCCTGCCCCCCTATACCGCCGCCATATATATTAAACTAATAAACCCCTAAACCTAAGTCTAACCCTAACCCCCCCCTAACTTAAATATTATTTAAATAAATCTAAATAAATTTACTATTAGTAACTAAATTAATCATATTTAAACTAAATACTTACCTATAAAATAAACCCTAATATAGCTACAATATAACTAATAATTACATTGTAGCTAATTTAGGATTTATATTTATTTTACAGGCAACTTTGTATTTATTTTAACTAGGTAGAATAGTTATTAAATAGTTATTAACTATTTAATAAGTACCTAGCTAAAAGAAAAACAAAATTACCTGTAAAATAAATCCTAACCTAAGTTACAATTAAACCTAACACTACACTATCATTAAATAAATTTAATTAATTATCTACAAATACCTACAATTAAATAAACTAACTAAAGTACAAAAAATAAAAAACCTAAGTTACAAAAATTAAAAAAATATTACAAGATTTTTAAGCTAATTACACCTAATCTAAGCCCCCTAATAAAATAACAAAGCCCTCCAAAATAAAAAAATGCCCTACCCTATTCTAAATTCCGAAAGTTAACAGCTCTATTACCTTACCAGCCCTTAAAAGGGCCTTTTACGGGGCATGCCCCAAAGAAATCAGCTCTTTTGCCTGTAAAAAAAAACACAATACCACCCCCCAACATTACAACCCACCACCCACATACCCCTAATCTAACCCAAGCCCCCCTTAAATAAACCTAACACTACCCCCCTGAAGATCATCCTAACTTTAGCGGTCTTCAGCCAGGCCGACCACCGATGGAACAGAAGAGGACATCCACCAGCGGTCAAAGTCTTCATCCAAGGGGCGCTGAAGAGGTCTTCCATCCGATAGAAGTCTTCATCCAGGCGCGTCTTCAATCTTCATCCATCCGGAGCGGAGGCATCTTCAAAGCAGTCGACGCGGAGCCATCCTCATCCACCGAAAGCCTACTCGCCGAAATGAATATTCCTTTAAGTGACGTCATCCAAAGATGGCGTCCCTCGAATTCCGATTGGCTGATAGGATTCTATTTAATAACTATTCTACCTAGTTAAAAATAAATACAAAGTTACCTGTAATATAAATGTAAATCCTAAAATAGCTACAATGTAATTATTAATTACATTGTAGCTATCTTAGGGTTTATTTTACAGGTAAGTATTTAGTTTTAAATAGGAATAATTTAGTTAATGATAGTGTAGTATTAGGTGTAATTGTAACTTAGGTTAGTTTTTATTTTACAGGTAAATTTGTCTTTATTTTAACTAGGTAGCTATTAAATAGTTAATAACTATTTAATAGCTATTGTGCCTAGTTAAAATAAATTGAAATTTCCCTGTAAAATAAAAATAAATCCTAAAATAGCTACAATATAATTATTAGTTATATTGTAGCTATATTAGGGTTTATTTTATAGGTAAGTATTTAGTTTTAAATAGGATTAATTTAGTTACTAATAGTAATTTTATTTAGATTTATTAAAATAATATTTAAGTTAGGGGGTGTTAGGGTTAGACTTAGGTTTAGGGATTAATTAGTTTAATATAGATGGCGGCGGTATAGGGGGGGCAGGATAGGGGTTAATAAATTTATTATTGGTGGCGACGGTGTAGGGGGGGGCAGATTAGGGGTTAATAAGTTTAATATAGGTTGCGGCGGGGTCCGGGAGCGGCGGTTTTGGGGTTAAACTATTTTAGTTGCAGCGAGGTACGGATTGGCAGGATAGGGGTTAATAAATTTATTATAGGTGGCGGCGGTATAGGGGGGGGCAGGATAGGGGTTAATAGGTATTATGTAGGTGGCGGCTGGGTCCGGGAGCGGCGGTTTAGGGGTTAATACATTTATTATAGTTGCGGCGGGGGTCTAGGAGCGGCGGTTTAGGGGTTAATAACTTTATTGAGTTGCACATGGCTCCGGGGCGCCGGTATTAGGGGGTTAGAACAGTGTCGTTTAGTGTGGGTGCTTTGTGACAGGGGTATAAATAAAGCTGGGGAAAAAGCCGAAGAGCAGCGAGATCGGATGAGTGATAACTATCACAGTCCGCTGCTCATCGCCCCGTACTTGGGTGCGCGGCTTTTTGACAGCTTTTTTGGTAACTTTGGCGAGCTTTATTCAGGTCCGCTGGCGGCAATGGTAGGCGAGCTTAGGCGGGTGTATTGGGCCGGCAAAGGCAGGTAAGTAGACACGTTGATAACTAGAGGCCCATGCATCGATTATAGGGGTCTTAATCGTCTTACTATTAAGAATGCTTACACTATTCTGCTCATTACTCTTTGACCGCCTCAAGGGAGCTACAGTCTTTTCTAAACTTGATTTGAGAGCAGCATACAATCTCATTAGGATTAAGGAGGGCCACAAATGGAAAACAGCATTTAACACCAGGAATGGGCATTATGAGTATCTTGTAATGCCCTTTGGCCTATGTAATGCCCCAGCTGTTTTCCAGGAATTTATTAATGATGTCCTACGAGATATGTTGCAACAGTGTGTTGTGGTGTACTTAGATGATATCCTCATACGCTCACCCACTCTTGAGGCTCATCGTTCTGATGTTACATGGGTACTTCAGAGACTACGTGAGAATGACCTGTTTTGTAAACTCGAGAAATGTGAGTTCCATCAGACTCAAGTAACCTTCCTAGGTTATGTAATCTCCGTTGCAGGGTTCTCCATGGATCCTGACAAGTTGTCTGAAGTCCTGCAGTGGCCTCGCCCAGTTGGTCTTCGCTCTATTCAACAATTTTTGGGCTTTGCCAATTACTATAGAAAATGTATTAAAAACTTTTCTTCCTTAGTCAAACTTATCACTGGCATGACCCGTAAGGAGAATGATCCACTCCATTGGTCACCTACTGCCAATAAGGCTTTTGAGAGTCTTAAGACTGCCTTTGCTGCCGCTCCAGTTATGGCTCATCCTAACCCTGTCCTGCCTTTCATTCTTGAGGTCGATGCATCTGAGACTGGAGTAGGTGCCCTCTTGTCTCAACGTCCCACACCTGACGGTTCCTTGCATCCGTGCAGTTTCTTCTCTAAGAAATTGTCTCCAGCGGAGTGCAATTATGAAATTGGTGACAGGGAATTACTGGCCATAATTTTGGCACTCAAGGAATGAAGGCACCTTCTCGAGGGTACTAGCGTACCAGTGCTCATTCTTACTGACCACCAGAATTTGACTTATCTGTCAGAAACAAAACATTTGTCACCCCGACAGGCCAGATGGTTGCTATTTTTGTCTCGGTTTAATTATGTGGTTTCCAACCTGCCTGCCTTCATTAGCAACACACCCCATAATAGACAGATTTTATGCATCCAATCCAGATACTTATAATGGGACTCGGGAGCGTGCATCATTTCCTCCACAGAATAAAGGAAGTTTGCTGTGACAACTTACTTTATATTACAAGCACAAAGGGCCAGATTACAAATGAAGTGCAAATGTTTGTGTGCAAACAATAAGGGGTTCACCGTGGGTGTTTGCGCGTGTCTGGCTTATCGATAGTATTACAAATTGAAGGTAAACGCAATCGCTTGAGGCTATGTGTATATATATATATATATATATATATATATATATATATATATATGTATGTGTGTCTGTGTGTTTTCTCTGTGTGTGTATATAAATATATTTGTGCATGTATGTGAATGTATGTATATATATATATGTATACATGTGTGTGTGTGTATGTATATGTGTGTGTATTATGTGTGTGTATGTATATTTTCTGTGTGTATATGTGTTGTATGTGTGTGTATGTAAATGTGAGTGTGTATGTGTGTGTGTGTATGATGTGTGTGTGCATATTCTGTGTATTATGTGTTTGCATGTAAATGTGAGTGTGTATGTATGTGTGTGTGCATATTCTGTGTATGATGTGTGTGTGTGTGAGTGTGTATTGTGTGTGTGTGTGTATTTATATGTGTGTGTATGTATGTAAGTGTGAGTGTGTATTATGTTTGTGTGTCTTGTGTATTCTCTGTGTGTGAATTATGTGTGTGTGTATGTAAATGTGAGTGTGTATGTAAATGTGAGTGTGTATGTATGTGTGTGTGTGTATTATGTGTGTGTGCATATTCTGTGTATGATGTGTGTGTGTGTGTGTGTGTGTGTGTGTGTGTGTAAGTGTGAGTATTTATGTGTGTATATGTGAGTGTGTATTGTGTGTGTGTGTATTTATATGTGCATGTATGTAAGTGTGTGTAAATTATGTGTGAGTGAGTGTCTTGTGTATTCTCTGTGTGTGAATTATGTGTGTGTATGTAAATGTGTGTACGTGTGTGTGCATATTCTGTGTATTATATGTGTGTATGTGTGAATGTGTATTATGTGTGTGTATTATATGTGTGTATGTATATTTTCTGTGTGTATATGTGTGTGTGTATATGTGTGTGTGTGTTGTATGTGTGTGTATGTAAATGTGAGTGTGTATGTGTGTGTGTGTGTGTATGATGTGTGTGTGCATATTCTGTGTATTATGTGTTTGCATGTAAATGTGAGTGTGTATGTATGTGTGTGTGCATATTCTGTGTATGATGTGTGTGTGTGTGTGTGTGTGTAAGTGTGAGTGTGTATTGTGTGTGTATTTATATGTGTTTGTATGTATGTAAGTGTGAGTGTGTATTATGTTTGTGTGTCTTGTGTATTCTCTGTGTGTGAATTATGTGTGTGTGTATGTAAATGTGAGTGTGTATGTAAATGTGAGTGTGTATGTATGTGTGTGTATTATGTGTGTGTGCATATTCTGTGTATGATGTGTGTGTGTGTGTGTAAGTGTGAGTATTTATGTGTGTATATGTAAGTGTGAGTGTGTATTGTGTGTGTGTGTGTATTTATATGTGCGTGTATGTAAGTGTGTGTAAATTATGTGTGAGTGAGTGTCTTGTGTATTCTCTGTGTGTGAATTATGTGTGTGTATGTAAATGTGAGTGTGTACGTGTGTGTGCATATTCTGTGTATTATATGTGTTTATGTGTGTATGTGTGAATGTGTATTATGTGTGTGTATTATATGTGTGTATGTAAGTGTGTGTGTATTATATGTGTGTATGTAAGTGTGTGTGTATTATATGTGTGTGTGCAGGGTCGGCTCCAGAACAAATGAAATGGGGGGGTATTTTTTTTTCACGAAGGGGCACCCATTTACAAAGCATGTATGAGAGTCAAAATAAGAGCAGACCTACATATTCTGCAGGGAAGTGTAGCTTCTGGCTGGCTTATCCCCCACTATTAACATTTGGAGAATATGTGCTAAATCACTAGGTAAAAGAATGAAGTCTAAATCCTATGTAGTGCACTAAATCAGAGCCATTAAACTTAGGCCCCCAGTGCAATAGCTCCTTAAAAACAATTCACCCCTTAATCACCATGATCCAAAACCCTTAAACTAATTCTCAAATCTCAATTATGTCCCCTAAACAGCCATGCACCCCAAACCCCCAAATACAATTAATCCCTTTGTTTTTAATAGCAGTGAGAATACTAGGTTTTTAGGTACTGGTAATTTTGTAGATTAGATTTAGCTATAGCTGTTTCGCAATAACTAACAGATATCAGGCTACTTAATACAACCTATGTACTGTGAACCTATAAGAATATGATTGTATCATATAAATATAAGTCTATAAATGGCTACCGGCTTGCGGCGGCTTCTATCGACGCCTCTAAAGTGCACTGTGATCTTAGACCCGGCCTAAGATCACAGTGCACTTTTGAGGCGTCGATAGAAGCCGGTAGCAATTTATAGACTTATATTTATATGATACAATCATATTCTTATCATGGTCTATCGTCTAAGAAAATGAGTAACTCATGATAGTTAGGTAAAATGAATAGGGTTAAAGACAAGTCCAAAAAGTCTCTAACTTCCAATTCCAAATAAGAGGTTAAGACACGGAGCTTCTTGCAGATGCGTGATGCAACCTCACAGTTTGGCAGCTAACTCCGCCCCCAGCATGCAGCATTACATAACAATTCGTTATTTTATTTATTATTTTTAAAGCGTATGATCATATCAATATTTTTTGAGGGGGCACAGCATTCCATTTGGGTGGGCATTGCCCCCCAAATGCCCCCCCCTTGGAGTCGACCCTGTGTGTATGTAAGTGTGAGTGTGTATTATGTGCGTGTTTGTGTATTTATATGTGTGTGTATGTAAGTGTGAGTGTGTATTATGTGTGTGTATGTAAGTGTGAGTGTGTATTATGTGCGTGTTTGTGTATTTATATGTGTGTGTATGTAAGTGTGAGTGTGTATTATGTGTGTGTATGTAAGTGTGAGTGTGTATTATGTGCGTGTTTGTGTATTTATATGCGTGTGTATGTAAGTGTGAGTGTGTATTATGTGTGTGTATGTAAGTGTGAGTGTGTATTATGTGTGTGTATGTAAGTGTGAGTGTGATTATGTTTGTGTGTGTTGATGTGACTCAGGGGTGATAGTGGGGTGGAATTCATTAGATCTTTTATGAAAATTATTGAGATCTTGCTCACATGCTCCATATTATTACTAAGATATAGTAAATGTAGCTAGAAAATGCCTTGAGTCTTATGCAGCAGGTGGTGGGGTACTAGATTAGTATTCTGGGGAGCCAACTGCAGAATGTGCCCAAAAGCTCTAGTGATATTAAGTGGGTACCAGTGCAGGGTGCTCTTCTATTAGATACTGTAAAATGTTCACGGCAAAGAAAACATATGGTACTTGCCTAAGTGAAAAGAAATAGATTGTTTCATTTAGACACTAAAATCAGTTTACGCTATGCATTAGCTTCAGCGGACAACAGCGCCCCCATATGCTACGGTAAGGAATGAACAGCCTCTTCCCTCTAGGGTCTCCTTATAGCGCTCTCCCTAGAGCATTCCTACACAAGCTAAACAATATCACTTCTGCAGCCAAATAACATTTGTGACCATTTATGGGCATTTGCTATGATGCTAGATCAGATCACCCTGTTACATTAACAGATTGTCAAAAAAAAAAAGCTAAGTTCCCAACAGAAAAGCTGCTAGTTCATTATTATTAAGTCCATGTAAGAAATCCCTTTCTACTTTGTATGAAACAGGGAAACGTGAAGAGGACACATAGTTTTATGGCTTGTTACACTAGATAAACCTCTATATTTTACATAAAAGGATGCTAACTCATAGAATATATAGCCAATTAAGCACAATTTACAAGGGTTTGCAAATAAAGAACAGTTCATGAATAAACCTTTTGGAAAACATGCTAGCCTCCATGTTAGAAATGGATGTAAATGGACTTGTGGTTTACTCTATAAAATGTTGCAGGCTTAGATAACTTTACCATACGTAAGTATGATGAATGTAAATAATGAATGCTTATTGCAGTGTGGTTTTATTTCCGTAAAATAATTATCTAATCTCTTCTAGCTACAGTGAAAAGGATGACACCTTCTTGTCCTTTGCACTCAACTCTGAGCGTGGAAGATGACGAGTGTGGTGTCCGCTTGTGTGCCCTTAAAGTGCAGTAAGGGTCTGCCATATAAAATGGATCTCATGCTCCTGAAAGGCGCAGTAAACCACAATAAACGCTAGCAGAGAGAAATGCTCAAACAAAACCCCTATGATTTGTGAGTACATCACTGAAAAAGTTAAAATTTATGGGCAAATGTAATAAGTATCAAACAACAAACAGCTTTAGCACAGAGGTGTGAAATGGATCAGCAGTTAATGGGTTACACAGACTAGGTATAGAAAAATGCTAATGATTAAGTTTTTTGTTAATAAATAGAAATTATCTTTAGATAACAGACATCATTGTTACCTAATATACTGTAATTGTGACAATGGACACTGTATTTCTTTTTTAATATTCATACTCATTTTTAAAAGCATCATTAAAGGGACAGTCAACACAAACTACACTACAGACAATCTCTTATCACATTCTTTTGTATTAGCTTTTCACAACAGGATACTGCTAGTTCATGTGGGCTATATAAATAGCATTATGCTCACGCCCGTGGGTTCTAACAAAACAGCACCAATTGGCTTAAATGCAAGTCAATGGATAATAAATAAAATGTCATGTGATCAGAGGGCTGTCAGAAGATGCTTAGATACAAGTTAATCAGGTAAAAAGTATATTAAAATAGCCATGATTTCTGTGCAAAACTAGGGAATGGGTAAAAAAAGGGGATTATCTATCTTTTTAACAATAATAATGAGTTGACTGTCCCTTTAAGGAAGAGATGATAAGACTTAAAATATGATCTTTGAGTGATTTAGAAATAATTTGTCATTAGACTCTTGGATCTTAATCCTTAGTGTCTGAAAAGAGCATAATATTTTTAAATTTAGCTAACTTTTTTTTTTTTTAAAGAATACCAATTAAATTACAACAATAATAACAGAAAATAACTTATTCAATGGTATTAGAAATTGAAATTAAATATTCCATACACTGTTTTACTAGACAATATAAAACTATTGCAAAAGTAAATAACTCAAAACAGCACATTATATATTGCCAATTACTGTGTCCTATTTATATGTAGTGAAATGACGCCCCCCTCTCCCTGCGCATGGTAGTGCAATAACATATAAAATAGGGGGAAATGCATATTTGAGAAATTAAAATGGAAAAGATAATGTTATAACTAGTTTCAAAACTAACAGTGGAATTTCATTACTACGCTTACTTAAAGGGATAGGAAAGTCAGAATTAAACTTGCATGAGTCAGACAGAGCTTATTATTTTAAGACAATTTTAAATTCATTTCTATTATCAAATTTAATTTATTCTCTTGGTATCCTTTGTTGAAAATAATATGTACATATCAGCAGCAGCAGCAGTGCACTATCGGGAGCTAGCTGGTGATTGGTGGCTACACATATTCGTTTCTTTACTTTGCCTCACCAGATTTGTTCTGTTAGCTCCCAGTGCATTGCTGCCCTGGATCTGACTTTAGCTATGTGTTTAATCCATTTGCAAAAATGCTTTAACAAATAAAAGCATTTTAGTTTTACACTTTTATATCCATTTAACTATGTTGTGCACACGGTGCAGTCACTAACAGGCACATAGCTACTGGGGCCCCATCTGGCCCCTATAAAATATACATATGTCTCCAGGTACAATGCCGCTTCTATTACTGTTCATTCCACTGCACAATCTCTAAAATGACTGCAGAATCATTTAGATAAAAATGAAGGTATGTTGGCAAATGTATAATAAGTTGATTACAATCTATCACTATCCTGTAGAAAAGTTTACACAAAATTCACCATTACATTCTATGAGGATTTTTGTAGATAAATGATTTGATGAGGCTTTTCTACAGAAGTGTGATTGAACCAAAATTATAAGAGGCAATGAATAACAATGAAAAAATGATAAAAGAAAAACTAGAACACAAAATATAATCATATGCAGTACATTGCCTATAATGTAGTTATTACTAGGCCCTCTCTATAAAGCAACTTTTAACATAGGGACTAGGGAGGAGAGGTCTATATAGAGATGAACCAGGAAGGGAGGAGAGGTCTATATGGAGATGAACCAGGAAGGGAGGAGAGGTCTATATGGAGATGAACCAGGGAGGAGAGGTCTATATAGAGATGAACCAAGGAGGAGAGGTCTATATAGAGATGAACCAGGGAGGAGAGGTCTATATAGAGATGAACCAGGGATGAGAGGTCTATATAGAGATGAACCAGGGATGAGAGGTCTATATAGAGATGAACCAGGGAGGAGAGGTCTATATAGAGATGAACCAGGGAGGAGAGGTCTATCTAGAGATGAACCAGGGAGGAGAGGTCTATCTAGAGGTGAACCAGGGAAGAGAGGTCTATCTAGAGATGAACCAAAGAGGAGAGGTATATACTGTATAGAGATGAACCAGGGAGGAGAGGTCTATCTAGAGATGAACCAAAGAGGAGAGGTCTACATAGAGATGAACCAGAGAGGAGAGGTCTAAATAGAGATGAATCATGGAGGAGAGGTCTATCTAGAGATGAACCAATGAAAAGAGGTCTATATAGAGATGAACCAGAGAGGAGAGGTCTATCTAGAGATGAATAGAGATGAACCAGAGAGGAGAGGTCTATATAAAGATGAACCAGGGATAAGAGGTCTATATAGAGATGAACCAGGGAGGAGAGGTCTATCTAGAGATGAACCAGTAAGGAGAGGTCTATCTAGAGATGAACCAGGGAGGAGAGGTCTATCTAGAGATGAACCAGGGAGGAGAGGTCTATATAGAGATGAGTCAGGTAGGAGAGGTCTATATAGAGATGAGTCAGGGAGGAGAGGTCTATATGAAGATGAACCATGAAGGAGAGGTCTATATAATAATTGGATACTTGGATAGCGCACAACCTCAAACTTAATCGACTCGCGGCACTAATAACAGGTATTATTATTACCCAACTTAATGGTACTCATTTTATTGACCTCGGAAGGATGAAAGGCTGAGTGGACCTTGCCGGGATCAAACCTGCAACTCTTGGGTTGCCAAAGATCTCTGTAACACTGCATTGGCACGATGAGCTATCTGTCCAGCTATATACAGATGAACCAGGGAGGAGAGGTTTATATAGAGACATGTGTAACATATTTTAGGAACCAGCGAGTGCTTCCCCTTGGGCAACACACACACAGTTATTGTTTTACAGCTGTTGCTCTGTCAGAAATCAGGCAGATTCACTGTACTGACACCTGTTACACTCCCTGTGGTTATAGACAGAGAGGGAATTGAGAATGGGAAGAGACAGCTGAAGCAATTGTTGTGGATATGCTCAGAGCTAACACTCTTCCTGCAGAAATTATTCACCAGTTTACAGAACTTAAAGGGACAGTAAAGTCAAATTTAAACTTTCATAATTCAGATAGAGCATGTCATTTTCCAATTTACTTTTATTTTCTAGTTTGCTTCGATCTCTTTGTTGAAAAGCATACCTAGCTATGTGTATAAGCAGCAATGCACCACTGAGAGCTAGCAGCTGATAGGTGGCTGCCTTAGCCTATATATATATATATATATATATATATATATATATATATATATGCCTCTTGTCATTGACTAACCAGATGTGTTCCTCTAGCTCACAGTAGTGCATTTCTGCTTCTTCAACAAAGGATTCCAATAAAATGAAACAAATTTGATAATAGAAGTAAATTGGAAACTAGTTTAAAATTGTATGCTCTGTCTAAACCATAAAATACAAATTTTGCTGCTTTGAAACGGGACACATATGAAAAATACATATGTCAGGGCTGTTTAAAGAAATATTTTGTATAAGAACCCTGACATATGTATTTTCCATGTGTCCCTTTTTAAAGCAGCAATATGGTCACCCTATTTAAAGGGATATTTTATTTAGAACTGAAATTGACATCAGTGCATTACATTTTTGCAAAACACACATTCAAAAAAAAAAAGTTCCACTGTTTTAGTGACAGCTTTTACTGTACATGCAATATATGGTCCATACATTTGTAGGTTGCATAACCTCTTACAGCTAACACACATGACGTACAGACATATGCTTTGTCTGTCATGTGCACAGTAAAAACTGTCACTCATTCAGTAAACACTTCTACTAGAAGCATTATTGCTAGAGGCATAACTAAAACTCACTGGGCAAAGTCCCGTCATTTGAATAGCACCACCCATTCCAAAGCATAGCTAATGAGATGTATGTATATGTATGTATACATATAAATTCACACACACAAACACATGCACACATACAAATACATACACATATACACACATGCATACACAAACACATGCACACATACAAACACATACACATATACACACATGCATACACAAACACATATATACACACATGCACACACATAAAAACACATGCACACATACACAAACACACACATATACACACATGCACACACACATATACACACATGCACACACAAACACATGCACACATAAAAACACATACACATGCACACAAACACACACATATACACACATGCACACACAAACACATACAAACACATACACATGTACACAAATGCATACACAAACACATGCACACATTTAAACACAAACATATACATATATACACACATGCATACAAAAACGCATGCACACATACACATGCATACACAAACACATGCACACATACAAACACATACACATATACACACATGCATACACAAACACATGCACACATACAAACACATACACATGTACACAAATGCATACACAAACACATGCACACATATAAACACATAAACATATACATATATACACACATGCATACAAAAACACATGCACACATACAAACATACACTTATACACACATGCATACACAAACACATGCACACATACACATACACATGTACACAAATGCATACACAAACACATGCACACATATAAACACAAACATATACATATATACACACATGAACACATACAAACACATACACATATACGCACATGCATACAAAACACATACACACATACATACAAACACACACATGCACATATGCATACACAAACACAGGCACACATAGAAACATATACACATATACACACATGAATACACAAACACATGCACACATAAAAACACATACACATATACACACATGCATACACAAACACATGCACACATACATACACAAACACATGCAGCCATACAAACACATGCAGCCATACAAACACATACATATATACACACATGCATACACAAACACATGCACACATACAAACACTTACACAGATACACACATGCATACACAAACACATACACACATGCATACACAAAAACATGCACACATACATACAAACACATACACATATACACACATGCATACACAAACACATGCACACATACATACACAAACACATGCAGCCATACAAACACATACATATATACACACATGCATACACAAACACATGCACACATACAAACACTTACACAGATACACACATGCATACACAAACACATACACACATACATACAAACACATACATATATACACATATGCATACATATACAAACATGCATACACAAACACATGCACACATACACACATGCATACACAAACACATGCACACATACAAACACTTACACAGATACACACATGCATACACAAACACATACACACATGCATACACAAACACATGCACACATACATACAAACACATACATATATACACATATGCATACATATACAAACATGCATACACAAACACATGCACACATACACACATGCATACACAAACACATGCACACATACAAACACTTACACAGATACACACATGCATACACAAACACATGCACACATACACACATGCATACACAAACACATGCACACATACAAACACTTACCCAGATACACACATGCATACACAAACACATGCACACATACACACATGCATACACAAACACATGCACACATACACACATGCATACACAAACACATGCACACATGCATACACAAACACATGCACACATACATACAAACACATACATATATACACATATGCATACATATACAAACATGCATACACAAACACATGCACACATACACACATGCATACACAAACACATGCACACATACACACATGCATACACAAACACATGCACACATACATACAAACACATACATATATACACATATGCATACATATACAAACATGCATACACAAACACATGCACACATACACACATGCATACACAAACACATGCACACATACAAACACTTACACAGATACACACATGCATACACAAACACATGCACACATGCATACACAAACACATGCACAGATACACACATGCATACACAAACACATGCACACATACAAACACTTACACACATACACACATGCATACACAAACACATGCACACATACAAACACTTACACACATACACACATGCATACACAAACATATGCACACATACAAACAGATACACATATAAACACAAACATGTATACAGAAACACATGTACACACACAAATTCACACACACATGCACAATAGGGAGTTATTGCACAGCTTAGCAAACACCCCTAACATTCACTACAGCACTAAGAAATAAGCTTATCACACCAAACTGATTGCTTTCGGTGTAGAGCTTTCTTTCTTTTATTTTTCCCGGGTGTTTTTCAGTCACCACAAGTTTAAAGATCTCTAGTGGTGATTAGAAAAACTGCAACCCTGTAAATAAACTGCTCTAAAATCTGATTTTGCTTGTCAGCAATGCGCACTAAAATACTTGTTGCCTCTGTGATTACCTTGTATCTAAGCCTCTGCAGACTGCTCCCTTATTTCAGTTCTTTTGACAGACATACATTTTAGCCAATCAGTGCTGATTCATAGGTAACTCCACAGGAGTAAGCACAATGTTATTTATATGGCACACATGAACTAGCAATGTCTAGCTGTTAAAAACTGTCCAAATGCAATAAGATAAGAGGCAGCCTTCATGGGCTTATAAATTAGTATATGAGCCTACTTAGGTTTAGATTTGAACAAAAAATACCAAGAGAACAAAGCAAGTTTAATGATAAAAGTAATTTGGATAATATTTTAAAATTGCATGCCCTATCTGAATCATGAAAGTTTAATTTTGACTAGACTGTCCCTTTAAATTCTCTAGTGTTCTACGTTCCACATCAGGACAAATGCCCATGGCTCACCAATATCCACCCAACCCTGCCTGTGTGTTTAATATAAATATATATGTATGTTAGTAATGGCAAAGCAGCATTTCCTATAGCCTTTCCGGGAGAGGGAGGGGAATTTGTGGGTGGAGCTGCAACAAAAATGGCGGGCTGCAGATGTGATATGGGTGGAGTTGGGCTTGTCATGAGCCAGGTTGGGCGGAGTCTGGTGTGCTGTGAGTAGAGATGGGGCAGTCAAGAGTTTTCGCTCTAAATACTTCACATTTGCAATAATGTGGGAAGCTACAGGGGGGGGGGGGGGGCAACAGGTAGATCTTCCAACCTGTGACAATCTGGCAAAGTCCATGCCAATTGGGGGCTCTGATACAGGATAGTTTTTTTAGCATGACATTACCATTACCATAATTGTATATTATGTGTATATAAGAGGAGGTATATCTGCATGACAGACAGATATGGGCAAAGTCAACTCCTGCCCGTGTAGCTTCTCCAGTTCTTATATTACTCGTTGTTGCATGGAGAGATATGTGTGAGGTGAGCCTTAGTGAATCAGCAGCACAGAATACCCTAGAAGATGGTGAGGCTGGTGGGAACTTTTGATGAATTATCATCTGTGTCCAACAGTTTAGTCTTCAGAAATTAAATATGAAGGGTGCCCACTGGTGTTTTCTGGGCAGGGCCATGAAAGGAGGGGTGGGGCTAAAACAGGAGGAACTGTACCAAGCATGTTTTGGGCAGAGTCAGGTGGGTCGGTGTGGAGCTGGGGGCTGGTCATAGGAAAACAATGAAGTATCATACTTGCGTGGCACATTATGCTGGGCAGACTAGTGTCCCTCATGCTGATGCTGCTGGTGTCTAGGTCCGTGTAACACCATCACTGACAGGAAGACATCTTGTGTGTTTCATTTTAGGCAACAGTGTATTCCCAAATAGTTTCACTATAATGTGATATATCTATTAAACACAGAGAGAACATGTCCTTACTTGACTGAATCTTCCTTCTCCATCTCTGAGTCTTGTTAGATGAGACGGACTGCAAATTGCTAGCACGGAGCAGAGCTAAAAAAGGCCAAACAACAGGATTTAAGTTAAAAGTAACAATTACAGGCCAGACAACAGGATTTAAGTTAATAGTAACAGTTGGGGCTTACTATGATCTAGCAAGCTTCCTTCACACAAACTGTAAGTTGCTTTTTAACACTAAGTAGTTGTTTTTTTCCTCAATTATTAACAGACTGAATGCCAGAGAGAGCATCAATGTATTGAAAATTCCCCCCAAGGAGTTAAATTCTAAAGGTTCGTTAAAGTTGTTTTTATATATGCATATGCTAAGATCACTCTTTATAAACAAAGTGTTGCAAAAAAACTACAAGCAAATTAAATGTTTTCAAATAATTTAGAGCTGTGATTTTCTTATCAAAATTTACACTGTTCCTTGAAAATTATCTAGAGTAGGGGTGCTCAGTCTTGGTGCTCCAGAGGTTTTGGAACTAAATTTCCCATGATGCTCAGACACTAAGCATCAGCTGGCTTTGCATCATGGGAAATGTAGTTCCAAAAGTGGTGGACAGTGACAAACCCACAATCATAAAAAGATAGAATTTTTTTCAGCACAGGAAAAAGGCATTTTTTAATTTAAAAAGTACAGTGGGTGTTGAAATGCCCTAATTTAGATTTAAAAAAATAAATAAATCAATATCCCTTTAAATGTAACATATCCAACTGGCTGTTTGCTACCAACAGAAATCAAACAACAAAGTTTAGATCTACATATGTATACAATTATTTATAAAAATTATCTGTGCATAGTTAAATTGTGTGATAATATTATGTGTAATACCTTATGATTACCAGTAGATAGCACTACTGACCAAGGGGAAATCTAATGTGTGAAAACCAAAGATCTGGTGACATATTCATTATATCTGTGCAATATAATTACATGCACATTCAGTGAGCGGCTGCTACAGGGATCTAGAATTTGTGCTTTGTTATTATTTAATTGCAAAGCTCACTGGCGTGTTAAAATTTAGATTTACAGAAAACAGTAGGAAAATATTCTCTCTATATATTCCCTGCTTGTTTCAATTCTTGTTTTCCCATCAAGTGATTTATTTTCTCATCTTTATTACACCATTTCCTTTTTACACAGAAGAATTCTGGTCTCTTTTTTTTTTTAATTTTGAAGAATAATTGCGTTACAACAAAATATACCATATTGGTATCATAACAATACAAAATATACTTTCCATTGGTACAGCATTTCAGATAAAGTTAATTTCAACATATAATCTATTTTGAATACCATGACAATACAAAATGTATTTTCTGATACAACCATTTCAATAAGCAAAAAAATCATTCAACATTTTATCTGTTTGGAATACCCTAACAAAAACTCCAGTTTTTCTCTTGTCTTGAACTTCCACAATTATCTGTTTTTCCTACAGTATAATAAAATAAATTAAACTTAACAGGGACAAAAAAAAAGGGGGGGGGGGTCCTGCCTCTTATACAACACATGGATCTTTATCCTATTATTGGGCAGAACCACATACAATGGAGTAAGTCCACTGAGGCTCCATTGTATTTGGGGCAATCACTTATTCTACTATCTGCCCATTTAGCTAGTTTTTTAGGCGTGATATGAGCATCAATAATTAACTTAATGTGTGACTTTCCAGGAGCAGGAAATAGGGGCCTATTTAAACCAGTTAATACTTGCTTTAATATATGTTATATCTTTAAAGTGAAACCTCCATTTTAAAAACATTACATCTAGTGCTTGTTGTCCTTGTTTTGCAAGTAGTATTTTATACATTAATGAAATAGAATGTATACCAAGCCTGTGTACGTTAATATAATCTCCTAGTTTCCCAAATTAATTTATTTCTTGTATTGAATCTAGATATCCAGTGATGTAATGCTTAAGTTGTAAGTAGGCATAAAAATTATTATTAGGAATATTATATTCTTGCAAGAGATTCAAAGGTTCTTATCGTATAAGTTCTCTCTAAAAGTTGTACTACATAGATCAGGCCTTTTTGTTTTCAGGACCTAAATATCCCAGTATCTATCTTGGGTAAGAAAAGAGGATTACATTGAATAGGTAAAAGGGAGGAGTAATGGAAGTTTATATCAAGTGCTGAGCAAAGTTTTTGCCATGCAATGATAATATTACGAAATGGGAATAGATTTTGTACTTTTATTGGGAGTTGGGTTGCAGAACAATGAATAATAGCTTTTAGCGTAAATGGAGAGACTAGATTCTCCTCAATTTGGAGATTTGTAAAATAATTTCTTCCGATAATCCAATCAACTGGAAATTGTGCTAATATTATAATGTTATACCACTTTATATCCGGGACGGAGAAACCGCCATATTCTGATGTTTAAATTAATTTACTTACAGATAAACCATGTCTTTTTTTCAAATAAATGTAGAGCAGTCCTTATTGAAGTGTTTTATATCTTTGTTTAAAATGAAAAGTGGTAAGTTCTGCATAATAGGAGAGATTTCCCTAAAACCCCTAGGGAAAAGAGGGGGGGGTGGTTATAGAACTGTCTCCACAAATCCCCCTCAAACAAACCTAAGTATTCAGAGGTGGGCAGTGCCTTATGCTAATGTGTTACACATTATAATGAGAAGAAAATAGAAAGGGGAGCATAAACTGGCACACTAGTGGGGAGGTAGTTCACTAAATAAGTGATGTGTGTGGATTGGTGTTTTAAAAGTAAAAAGATGATGGACTGAGCCACCACTACAATTATATTTAAAAAGTGTCAAAAATAGACACACCAGCTCCTCTCAAAGACGATACAGTGATCAATCTGTATCGAGGTAACTAACACTACTGTATAGTACTATTAACAGTCACACTATATAGTATCTCATAGGCTTAAAAATGGTAAACATTAGCCGTGACTCAGTAAACTAAGCGGAGACACAATGATAAGGGGTAGCTGATAAGGTCTAGCCACACAGGAGTTTGCAGTCAATCACAACACAGTGACTCCAGTAAACAAATAATTACCGCTAGACAAGTTACTAAAATGACCAATTTAACATATATAAAGTATATGAGAGAACAGTGCCTTAAAGACCAACAATTTAAACTAGTTGTAGAACAGATGAGAGGAGCAGTGCTAGTTACATCAATACAGATTGATCACTGTATCGTCTTTGAGAGGAGCTGGTGTGTCTATTTTTGACACTTTTTAAATATAATTGTAGTGGTGGCTCAGTCCATCATCTTTTTATTTGTAATACTTATTAATGGTTATGTTTTAAAATACCAATCCATACACATCACTTATTTAGTGAACTATCTCCCTACAAAGGTGCCAGTTTACGCTCCCCTTTCTCTTTTCTTCTCATTATAATAAGTTCTGCATAATATAAACTAATTGGGGGGAAAAATAGATTTTATTATCATTATTTTAGCTGTCAGCGATATAGGAAATGTGGACCACTTTTGCAATTTCCTGGAAGCATTTATAAAAAAGGGAACATAGTTAAGTTGGTACCACCTATTTGGATCTTTGTGCAAGTTAATCCCCAGGTATTTAATAGTCTCTACCTCCTTAAAAGGATGAGATTTAAAACTATGCTTATTCTGGTAGATCCAAAGAACTTCGGATTTATTTAAGCTAAGTTTATAACCTGAGAATGAACTGAAAAGATCAAAATTATTTAGTGCAATGGGAATATTTTTATTGGTATTTTTAAGGAAGAGAAGGAGATTGTCCGCATACAAGGACAAAACTATATTCTGGTTCCCTAAATCTATTCCTTTTAATTCTTCTCTAAGGAAAATGGCTAGAGGTTCTATCACCAAATTAAATAGAAGGGGGGACAGTGGGCATCCTTGTCTTGTTCCTTTATATAAGGAGAACATCGAAGTTAGACTACCATTTACTAAAATAGATGATGTGGAAAAATTGTATATAGATTTAACAAAGGTAATAACATTCCCTGAGAATCCAAATTTATTGAGAGAGGTGTATAAGTGGTCCCAGATTACCGAATCAAAGGCTTTCTCAGCATATACTGTTAAGAGGGCAAACTCTTGTTTTATGTTAGATTTATATTTATGGAGCATATTCCAAAGATTTTCTAGGAGGGTTGTCACCCTGCGGATATTTTTAATTGAGGATCTACCCTCCATAAAGCTCATTTCGGCCTCATGTATGATTTGATTTAGTCCTACTTTAAGTCTATTTGCAATAATGGAAGCAAGTATTTTATAATCAACATTTAGTAGTGAGATAGGCCTATAAGATTCTGGATCCAGGCAATTCTTATTTTTTTTTTTCAAAATAAGAGTAATAAGGGAAGCAGAAAAGTACTTAGACATTGTTTGTTTTTTTATAAAATAATCATTAAAAAGTATGGTTGATGTATCTACAATATCAAATTTTAAGAATTTTGTAAATTTCGGAAAGAGGTTGATCAGGTCCTGGGGCTTTGTTTTGCTTGGCACAGTCAATTGCATCCAGAACTTCCTCGTTAGAAATAGGGGCATTTAGAGTGTCCATGAAACTGTTGGATATCTTAGGAGGATTAATTTTATTCCAAAATGTATTTTTATTTTCTATATTTAATATCTTTTGCTGCACAGATATTTTGACAGTAATCTAGAAAAACCTTCTTAACCTTCTTAATATTTGCTAGACCTGTAAATATATCATGCCCATCTATTATAGCTTCTATTGTGTTATTTTTCTTCATAGCTTTGTTAAGCCTAGATAAAAATTGGGCTGATTTACCGAAATGTCCTTTGAATTTCACACATTTTAAGTTCTTCCCTAGTAGTTTTTTGTTTTATTAAGAGATCTCTCTCCTGTTTAGCTTGATATCTATCCCAGCATATTTTGCTAGGATTGTTTATATATTTTCTGTACATATTACTAACCTGGTTTGCCAGCTGAATTTTGCGGGCTTTAAACTTTTTTTTTTGTTTGATCATATAGGACTTAATCTATAGCAGCTTCCCAAAATATTTCTGTTTTATCTGTATATTCTTTATTAAAGAATTGGTAGTCTTTCCAATTATGCAAAAGCCAATTAGTAAACTCACTATTTTGAAATAAAAATTTTGGGGAAGAAAAAGTTATGTCAAGGGACATTCACAAATTGCATGATTTAATGTGTTGTCACTTCATTTTGCATAACCCCACAAAAGGGTTAAAAATACACATAAAGTCCCACTTTGGAGACACAAGCAGCTTATCTCCTGAGAAAGACATGGGCTGAGATTGGTGGCAATGTGGAAATACCACCAGGGCCGCCATCAGGGGTGAAAGGGGTGACTCCTGTCAGGGGCCCACTGGGCCAGGGGGGGGGGACCATGAGGCAAGCACAACTATTATTATTATTATAAAAAAAATAATAATTTTGGCAGCCACCAGAGGACACTACAGCAGAGTTCTATTGAGCACAGGAAATGTCATTACAAGGAGTAAAGCATTAGCATTTGAGAGGATTTCTGAGTGTGCACTAAACCATGCAGAAATGTTTCTTCCTCAATACACAAATGGTAGGTGCCCTTTTTTTGGCAGATATTATTTTTAAATGTATATATATATATTTCAATTACATTCCAGTTTACTGACCCTTTATGCAAGGACTTCCCAGATTCCAGGAGGCATTTTACCTAAGATATTTACATCTGCATAAAATGTTATACTCTCAGGCAAAGATTGTTCAGTGTTTGAAATGAGACAGGTTAAACTTAACACTGTTCAGTTTACACTACAGCTGACTTAATTTTGAAATATATACAAATAGGTCTAAATCCTGCATTTATACAGATCTAATGGTATTTTTTTTATCATGCATGTCACACACTGTTGATTTAGGGGATAGCAATGTGCAGACATTTTACCTCCTGTGAGTGTTTCTGTGGGTGTCTGTGTGTTTATGTCTTTGTGCTTTTGTTGGTGTCTCTATGAGTGTGTATGTATTTTTTTTTGTGGGTCTCTCTGTGAGGTTGTGTGTGTCTGTTTTTGTGCATTTTCTGTGGGTGTCTCTGTGAGGGTGTGTGAGTGTATGTATGTCTTTGCGTATTTTCTGTGGATGCCTGTGTGAGAATTGGTGTGTATGTCTTTGTGTGTTTTCTGTGGATGTCTCTGTGAGCTTGTGTATGTGTGTGGGTGTTTCTGTGAGGGTGTGTGTGTATGTCTCTGTGTGTGGGTGTATATGTGTGTGTGTGTCTTTGTGTGCTTTCTGTGGGTGTCTCTCTGTATATGTCTTTGTGTGTTTTCTGTGGGTGTCTGTGAGTGTGTATGTCTTCTTGTATTTTCTGAGGCTGTCTCTGTGGGTGTTTCCTTGGGTGTAAGTGCAAGTTTGTGTTTGAGTTTGTGTGTGTGCCTAGTGTCTGTTCCTTTTTAGGACATTTTGACCTTACTACTGATTATTCACATCTTTCTACAGACATTGAGACTAATGAGACCTTTCAGGAAGTCACCAATAAATTATTGTTTAGGCAGTTCAGGGCCCTTCCTTTCAGACACTGCATGCTGTTGTCATCATTTAGTTGGCATCTTCCTTGACAAAAAGATAATCAGAATTCCTTGTTTTGCCTTGTAAATCTCCTTCTTTGACAAAACTGTAGTCTACCTCATTACTTGTAAGGTCAATGTAAGCAAGTTCTAAGTGTCTGTGTGGGTGTCTGTGTCTGTGATTGTGTGTTTCTTTGCATGTCTGCTAGAGTGTCTATATGTGAATCCTTATATGTGTCTGTGTTTGTGTGTTACTACCTTTACAACATTTCCAAGTTTGACTACACTTAAGAATAAAGAACATATATGTTTTAGTCACTTGGTTAAAAATTGCACATGTTAATAGGGGGGGCTGATCAATGGTTAAGTAAGGGGCCCCAAAATTTCTAGTGGCAGCCATGAATACCACTCCTAATTGGCTCACCTGCTGTGCTCCCAACCAGGACTTTACCTACACAGCCAAGTAGAGGCTGTTTCACCTGAGCCATTCACTAAATGGGAGAGCACTCTAGAGTGTTCTTTTGTATCTAGGATCGTGTGATTTAAATGAGCACTACAGAATATCAGTTTCTATAAAGTATTTTGTTACATGATAAAAGAATGTGACATATTCTTTACTTTTATGCTGTAACACTGGCACATGTTGGTAAAGTTATGTAATTATGTTTGTCTCTGCCTGACATCAGTATGACACTTTATATAAGTGATTGGACACTAGCACAGATCCTGATTATCAGTATTTAAATAATAGAGTTTAACCATCTCTAGGGTAATATGTTTGTCATATTAATAATGTGCATAGGCTAGAGATGTAATAGCCTTTGTGCACCACTTACCATCAGCAGCTTTGGACACATTACTGTTGCTGACTTGCTTCATATCACTGTTGTTTGCTGTGGGGGCTGCAGGGGCAGATTCCTTATCCAATCCCACTGGAGATGAGTATTGCGAGACGTTCCTCCTGTCACAGTTAGAACTCTCTCTAGAGGTCTCGAATTCCATGTCTGAGCTAAAAAGTGTGCAAGGTCAAGAAACATAAGTTTATGGGGACTTTTTGCATTCTATACAAATAAAAATGTATACAACGTTAGAAAGAGTTACAGTGATAAAAATGTATAGTCAATACTGCAACATACAGCACAATATGATCAGTTTTGTAGAGCATAAGCTATGAGGTTTAAAGGAACATAAAACCTCTTTTTTTTTCTTTCATGATTCAGATAGAACATTCAATTTGAAACAACTTTCCAATTTACTTGTATTATCTAATTTGTTTTGCTTTCTTGGTATCCTTTGTTGAAAGAGATATTTAGGTAGGCTCAGGAGCTGCTGATTGGTGTCTTCATATAAATGCCTCATGTTATTGACTCACCCAGTTGCATTCAGTTAGCTCCCAGTAGTGCATTGCTTCTTCTTTAACAAAGGATACCAAGACAATGAAGCAAATTAGATAATAGAAGTACATTTGAAAGTTGTGTAAAATTATATTCTCTATCTGAAACATAAACAAATGGGGTTTCATGTCCTTTTAAGGGACATGAAATCAGAATGAAACTGTCATGATTCAGATAGAGCATGTGATTTTAAGAGACTTTTAAATGTACTTATGTTCTCAAATTTGCTTTGTTCTCTTGGTATCCTTTATTTAAAAATATACCTAGGTAGGATCAGGAGCTGCACATATATGCCTTTTGTCATTGGCTCGCCAGATGTGCTCAGCTAGCTCCCAGTAGTAGGTTATTGCTCTGAGCATATCTAGGTATGCTCTGGAGCAAACTCATGCAAAAGGGATTAACCACATAGTTACACACATAGCTATAAGCTAACAATAGTGCAATAATTAAAACAGATAATGTTATGCCCCTTTTAACATTAGTATTTACAAGTTGTTTTTCCTGTTTATAAGCTCTGCTATATTTTTATATAAATCAAAAATATACTTTTGTGTGCCTACCTAGGTTTACTATTCTTCAAATGATACAAAGAGAACAAAACAAATTTCCTAATAGAGGTAAACTAGAACTTTTTTTTTTATTGCATGGTCTGTCTAAACCATTGTAGTTTAAAGGGACAGTCTACACCAGAATTGTTATTGTTTTAAAAGATAGATCATCCCTTTATTACCCATTCCCTAGTTTTGCATAACCAACACTGCTATATAAATATACTTTTTATCTCTGTGATTATCTTGTATCTAAGCCTCTGCAAACTGCCCCTTTATTTCAGTTCTTTTGACAGACTTGCATTTTAGCCAATCAGAGCTGGCTCCCTGGAACTTCATGTGCATGAGCACATTGTTATCTATAATATAGATAACAATGTGCTCATGCACGTGAAGTTCCAGGGTTCTATATGACACAAATGAACTAACACCTTCTAATGGTGAAAAACTGTCAAAATGCCCTCAGAGAAGAGGCGGCCTTCAAGGGCTTAAAAATTAGCATATGAACCTCCTAGGTTTACCCTTCAACTAAGAATACAAAGAGAACAAAGCAAAATTGGTGATTGAAGTAAATTGGAAAATTGTTTAAAATGACATGCCCTATCTGAATCATGAAAGTTTATTTTGGACTAGACTGTCCCTTTAAAGGGAAGATAAACCCCAAATTTTGCATAGTTCTCTTGGCATCCTTTGTAGAAAAGCATACCTAGGTAGGCCCAGGAGCTGGAAGCTAGCTGCTGATTGGTGGCTGCACATATATGCCTCTTGTCATTGGCTTACCGATGTGTTCAGCTAGCTCCCAGCAGTGCATAGCTGCTCCTTCAACAATGAATACCAAGAGAATGAAGCAAAATTGGTAACAGAAGAAGATTGGAAAGTTGTTTAAAAATGTATAATCTATCTGAGACGTTAAAGAAAAAATGTGGGTTTCATATCCCTTTAATTTTGACTTTTATGTCCCTTTAAAGGTTCATGGTAATCAGAAAACATATGGTGCTCTGGAAATTCTTGTTTGTGATTTATGTATTAATTGTATTACATCCTGAGCAGATGGAAATAATGTGAATCATATAAATAAAGTACCTGCTTTCATCACTAAGAACCATAACCCGCACGGCCAATAGGTTGTGATCTGCTGTTGATTCTCCTGCACCAATCGTTACGGATTTCCACTCAGACAGAGATGAACGTCTTCTCTTACTGGACAAGCGATCACTTCTGTATTTCTTGGGTGAGGTTGGTTCATCTGTAATCAGCAACAAAACAAGAGAAAACATTTAATACATTTAGGGTTAAATTACAAGTGAAGCACTAATTTATCTTGCGTACGCAAACGGAAAATTTGCCTGTTTGCGAGCATGTGATAAATAACCAGCCATTGGTTCATTTTCTAAATGTCACCCAATTTTCCCCAAAATACATTGTATTCATCCTTATTAAAAAAACATAATTTATGCTTACCTGATAAATTTATTTCTCTTGTGGTTTATCCAGTCCACGGATCATCCATTACTTGTGGGATATTCTCATTCCCAACAGGAAGTTGCAAGAGGATCACCCACAGCAGAGCTGTCTATATAGCTCCTCCCCTAACTGCCACCTCCAGTCATTCGACCGAAGACAAGCAAGAGAAAGGAGAAACTATAGGGTGCAGTGGTGACTGTAGTTTAAAGTTAAAAAATACCTGCCTTAAAATGACAGGGCGGGCCGTGGACTGGATACACCACAAGAGAAATAAATTTATCAGGTAAGCATAAATTTTGTTTTCTCTTGTAAGGTGTATCCAGTCCACGGATCATCCATTACTTGTGGGATACCAATACCAAAGCTAAAGTACACGGATGAAGGGAGGGACAAGGCAGGTACTTAAACGGAAGGTACCACTGCCTGTAAGACCTTTCTCACAAAAATAGCCTCCAAAGAAGCAATAGAACTTTCCAAGATAAAAGTTTGATATCTATGGAATGAAGAGGTTCAAACGGAACCCCTTGAAGAACTTTAAGAACCAAATTTAAACTCCATGGCGGAGCAACGGATTTAAACACAGGCTTGATTCTAACTAAAGCCTGAACGTCTGGAACATCCACCAGACGCTTGTGCAAAAGAATAGACAGAGCAGAAATCTGTCCCTTTAAGGAACTAGCTGACAATCCTTTTTCCGATCCTTCTTGGAGAAAGGATAATATCCTGGGAATCCTGACTTTACTCCATGAGTAACCCTTGGATTCGCACCAATAAAGATATTTATGCCATATCTTATGATAGATTTTCCTGGTGACAGGCTTTCGTGCCTGAATTAAGGTGTCAATGACTGACTCGGAGAAGCCACGCTTTGATAAGATCAAGCGTTCAATCTCCAGGCAGTCAGTCTCAGAGAAATTAGATTTGGATGGTTGAAAGGACCCTGAAGTAGAAGGTCCTGTCTCAGCAGCAGAGTCCATGGTGGAAAGGATGACATGTCCACCAGATCTGCATACCAAGTCCTGCGTGGTCACGCAGGCGCTATCAAGATCACAGATGCTCTCTCCTGCTTGATTTTGGCAATCAGACGAGGGAGCAGAGGAAACGGTGGAAACACATAAGCCAGGTTGAAGGACCAAGGCGCTGCTAGAGCATCTATCAGCGTCGCCTTGGGATCCCTGGACCTGGATCCGTTAGAAGGAAGTTTGGCGTTCTGGCAAGACGCCATGAGATCCAGTTCTGGTTTGCCCCAACGATGAATCAATTGTGCAAACACCTCCGGATGGAGTTCCCACTCCCCCGGATGAAAAGTCTGTCGACTTAGAAAATCCGCCTCCCAGTTCTCTACACCTGGGATATGGATAGCTGATAGGTGGCAAGAGTGAATCTCTGCCCAGCGAATTATCTTTGAGACTTCCAACATCGCTAGGGAACTCCTTGTTCCCCCTTGATGGTTGATGTAAGCCACAGTCGTGATGTTGTCCGACTGAAATCTTATGAACCTCATTGTCACTAGCTGAGGCCAAGCCTGAAGAGCATTGAATATCGCTCTTAGTTCCAGAATGTTTATCGGAAGGAGTGTCTCCTCCTGAGTCCACGATCCCTGAGCCTTCAGGGAGTTCCAGACTGCCCCCCAGCCTAGAAGGCTGGCATCTGTCGTTACAATTGTCCAATCTGGCCTACGAAAGGTCATACCTTTGGACAGATGGACCTGAGATAGCCACCAGAGAAGAGAAAAAACAATTACATTTCACCACATCTCTCTTACTGCTTCCATGTTTGTCGAGAGTTGCAAGAGAATGACTGGAGGTGGCAGTTAGGGGAGGAGCTATATAGACAGCTCTGCTGTGGGTGATCCTCTTGCAACTTCCCGTTGGGAATGAGAATATCCCACAAGTAATGGATGAGAGAAATATTAGCATTTTTATTTCTTAAATAAAGTGTAAAGTTGGTGGATGTGGGGTGTTTGAAGAAAAAAAAAACGGCACTGAAAAGTGCCTTTACATTGCGGTCTATGGGAACTGTGTGTTCCCAGTAAATATATTGTATATAGTCACATATTAACACTTAAATATATATGTATTCATATACATATATGTTTAAAATTGCTGCGCTACTTATCCCCTTCGCTGCGCTAGTTCTAATGCCTGTCTCACGGCATCAGAACAAGGCTCCCAATGGAGCCAACGGAAGTGCGCTCTCGTGAGCTCAATGCGAATGCGACGTCACGTTCACATTGCACCTAAATCGGAATACCAGTGCATATTTGTGTGCACTGGTATTGCAAAGTGTGGAGCAAATATCGCAAAAGCGATATTTTGCACTCCACTTATAGGGGCCTATCTATCAAGCTCCAAATGGAGCTTCAGGGCCCGTGTTTCTGGCGAGTCTTTAAATGCTTTAAAAAATAAAAAAAAAGTTTACTTTTACCCTATATTACCCCTTTAAGGGCCAGATTATGAGGCCTATTTATCAAATGTCTGTCGGACCTGATCCGACAGACATGGCTGAATGCAGAGAGCAATACGCTCTCCGTATTCAGCATTGCACCAGCAGCCCCCTGCAGAGTTGCAGCCGCCAGCAGGGAGGCGTCAATTAACCCGATCGTACTCGATCGGGTTGAATTGTGGCGATCTCTGTCCTCCTCATCAAAGCAGGTGGATAGGGTTATGGAGCAGCGGTCTTTAGAGCATTTCACTTTTAAAGGGGGTTACAAATATGAGCTCCCAGAACATTCCCATGCTGCTCTAGTTTGTAACCAGTGACTGAAGTGCCTGCTCTTTCTTTGGCTCAATGACCACATCCTAATTTGGGGTGGCATACTTTGACTATGTGTTTAACATTTTGGTTGAGCACACAGAAAAATAAGCATTTTTATTTAAAGTAGAATATTGCTTTAAACAGGATTCTGGGGAAAATAGCAGCAGTAGAATTGAAAGGTTTAAAAGGACAAAGCAGGCTATAGGCAAAAGTTTGAGATTTTGGCAACATAATTTAGCTCACATTCTGAAAAAAGGCTTATGATTATATCAGTTGTTGGGTAAAAATTGTCTTCTTTACTCGTGTGGCTAAAGAGAGTGCTCTATTGCTGTGCAATGTGTTACAGACGCTTTAGCAGTTAAGGGTTAAAAGGAATAAAGACATAAAATGCATTGAGTTCAGACAGCAAATCATTCCTATATATGTAAATTATTTGTCTGTTTAGTGCAATGGTAACAGTTCCATGCTTGAAAAGTTTGTTCTTCAATAATGTGACAGACAATAAATACATTTAAATTAACAAACAAATCTGTTTATAAATGTTTTGCTTTGTATAGAGAATAGAGCAGACTAGGGCTATATACAGTAAGAATATTGACTCTTTACCATATAGAACCATAAGCAGTTTACAGGCTATAATTACAAACATTGTCATATTTGTGATTTAGTTTCAGTAACACAATATTATTAAAGTCTTGATAAATCATCAGTATTAGAAAATAACTTCACCCTCACACAACATTGAAATGTACTACAGAGAGTTTGCCATCAAACTATTTCTGGACTGTTATAATCCTGGCATGTAGAAGCATGCTGCGCACCAGATATGCCTTTATTTGTAATACTGATGGTGTCACTGAACGTTAAGTCATATTTCTAGAAGATGGGACATATGAAAAATTTACTATTTACAGAAAAGTGACAGGGACTTATCTTGATTAAGTAACCATAATGCCACAGCAATACAAGAACACTAAGATTTAAATATATATGTATGTTTCAAGAGTTGAAGAAAAGCTGACTTGGTAACTGACATGGTGACCTCAAAGTAAATGAATAAGAATTCTAGTATGGTGACAAACAAGGTGCAAAACGTCACCAAGAGAACTACTGTCATCAGCTGCCCCATGCATGCTGCCAAATATTAGCTCAACCAGCTGTAAAAAGGACATCAAACTATTTTTATATATGCATAGTATGTATCAGCAAAAAGCAATGCATTTCAAAAGATCTGCAATGAAAATACCTATTTTATAAATATTTAAAAATGTAATAATGTTAGAAAACTTATATTGTTTTGCAGTCTATGGCTAAACTTCTTGAAATACCTCTTGAGTAAGTTGATTTTATCTCTGTTGCTGTGACCATGTAGGGACACATATAAATGAGTTCCTGCACTGATCAATCACTATATAGCATCTTGCAGGATACAAAAGATTGCAGTGTGGGATTACATTTTAATATTTGAATGTCCCTTCAAGGGAACCAGGAGTAATGTGAGTACCTGAAATCAGCAACAGATACAAGGGTACAAGGTTTTAGGCTTGTTTGTAAATTTAAAAGAAAAGAGAAACAAATCTAATTCTAAAGGGAAATTGCAACATACATTGCATATAACATAATTTATATGAAATACAGACATTTGCAAAAGTAGTTAACCCAGGGGATTCTAAATGGGGTATTTTGAGTTGTTTTGTATAGCCACTTTATCATGACCTTAGAGTGACTGGACTTAAAGTGATTATAAACTTTAACCTTTTTCTTTACAATATTAGTAATCGTAAAGTAAAAGATGGAGACGTTATTTTAATTCATGAAAAGCTTTGTAAACGATTACTCTATTTATTACTTCAGTGACGATTCAAGCTGTAGCCAATTGTATTGCACCCCCTTTGGCATCCAGCAAGGAAATAATAATGAGCCTGGCTTTGGCTGCCAAAGGGGGTGCAATACGATTGGTGACAGCCTGAATCATCACTGAAGTAATAAATAGAGTATCCGTTACAGGCGGAGGGACGGCGGAATATTTCAAGACATAAAATTGTAATTATTAAAAAAAGGTAATTGTTTACAAAGCTTTTCATGAATTAAAGTCCCCATCTTTTACTTTATGATTACTAATATTGTAAAGAAAAAGATTTAAGTTTACAATCACTTTAACGTAAACAGGGATAGGCCCTGATCAGGGGATCCATGAAGTCAGAGTAGTCAGTATAATAATCCAATAAGGTAGCTGACAAAGAGTAATCAGGACAAGCCAAGGTCAGGAATACAGAATAACCACCAATAACTCAAGATCACATATAGAGTCATTTGAATCAATAGTTTTACTCTGTTGTCATTTGAATCAATAGTTTTACTCTGTATGGAAGACTCTATATAATATATGCCAGGTAGAGATGGGCAGGACGGGCAATAGTAGATCAAGTACCTACTAACTCCTTTTATGTAACAGACTCTGCACTTTTTCTGGAGTGAATTTTGCAGGCTGTGAGGGGGGGGGGGATCCTACAAGGAAAGTGCTTGCCGCAAACTCTCTGTACATTCTCTGATTCAAATGTGGGAGGATTTAGTGTAAAGCTTTAGTGTAAATTCCAGGGAAATGTAAGGCTTCCCCATATCTGTTTTTTGCTGCACTCAACAATGCACTTTAGTTTTTGGATGTGTGCATTATTTCGCCTGACAGACACTGGCACTGTACTTTCATCATTTAGTGTGAACAGCATGTACGCTGCTTTTTTGTCAGTGTACTGAAGGACCAGCTCTTCATCATGGGGTAAAGCTGATGTTGTGACGGTTTTTGCCACATGTCAGCTTCTGGGGAAACTTGTGTGATTTGTGCGCACTGTGCCACAGACTACGGTTTCAAAATAAAATACATTTTTAAACAAATCTATGCTGCTATAGTAGTTGTTGACCAATAGATGGTAGTCTTTGTTCAGCAAGGATAGGAGGAGATACCACACAATCTTGCTATTTGTGCCAATAATGGAAATAGTGGCAACGGTGTTAGTTTAAGCAAATATCAACCCCTTCATAATATAGTATGCTGAAATAATAGTAGATATATAATCTATTCAGTATTCATTATATACCAGTTAGTATCACTGGTGAAGTGTAGGAGAAGGGGGGTGCTGACTGTCTGATAGATATATAGGTACAAAAAAGAGAGAGAAGTTTGACAGTACCCAGCACTCACAAAACACTATATAGTAACAGTATGCATTGAAAGCCGGATTGTGTCCAGAACTGGTTATTAAAACGTAACTTTTACTAATGATAGAATAAAATAAAAAAGGTTGGTAAATAGTACCAAATGTATAACATAAATATGTGAGACATACATTTAAAACTTAGATTAAGAAACAGATCATGACTGTGTGTGTGAGACTTCAAAAACAAAATTACTACCCTGGGTAATAGTTCAAATACACCGTAACCCTCAGGGCTCAGAGAATACACGGATTACTCTAAAGCTAATCTAAAAAGGGGATTGACCCCAACAACATTACCTAATCTGAGCAATACTGGTCTGTGTGCATGAGACTTACTAATTTGTGTTTACCTGGGACTTTTCTAAGCTTATATTGATGTGGCAATTGCCTTCCTTAATCAGTCATTTATAAACCGTTTCCTCTCCTGCTCTAGGTACCAGTATTGCTCAGATTAGGTAATGTTGTTGGGGTCAATCCCCTTTTTAGATTAGCTTTAGAGCAATCCGTGTATTCTCTGAGCCCTGAGGGTTACGGTGTATTTGAACTATTACCCAGGGAAGTAATTTTGTTTTTGAAGTCTCACACACACAGTCCTGATCTGTTTCTTAATCTAAGTTTTAAATGTATGTCTCACATATTTATGTTATACATTTGGTACTATTTACCAACCTTTTTTATTTTATTCTATCATTAGTAAAAGTTACGTTTTAATAACCAGTTCTGGACACAATCCGGTTTTCAATGCATACTGTTACTATATAGTGTTTTGTGAGTGCTGGGTACTGTCAAACTTCTCTCTCTTTTTTGTACCTATTTGTGCCAATATAATCTGGGCAACCTAGGTGGATCAAGATGGCTATCGTTCCCTTCATAAATAAGAATAGCCCAGGTACAACCTGTAGTGCATTCACACAATTTATACAATTTTATTCCATAGCATGAAGTCTTAGATTGAATATATTGCTTAAAAATCAGTCTTCCCTTAAATTTCCCAAGGGATTCATCTACACAGATATTCTGGTCAGAATTTTCTGCAAACTTTTCAGACAGGTGTTTTATCAGGTGCCGTGTCTTGTATAGCCTGTCATACAAAGGGTCATTTCTATGGGGGGGGGGGGGGGCAGGGTATTATCATTAAAATGCAGAAAACACAGCAGTTGTTCATATCTATCCCTCTTCCTAATCCCTGGAAAATGAGGGGGTAGCCAGAATAGGTTAATTGTGCCAGTAGGAACATGCGCTGGGTTTTTTCACTATATCCATTACCAAGGTCAGTGACCAAAACATTTTAATTTCTTTAGGTCATTGGGGTGCCAGGTGTTTTTCTTAATGTGGTGTGAACTTGAATTAGGTGACATATACTGGCTAATCAACCAAGATTGTTGGACGTCCTGAACATCTCCTTTTAGATTGTGGTAGGCTGGGAACACCATCACTAGAATCCTGACTTAGAGGCTCTATATCAGATGGTGTTAGAGTGTCACTATCAGATACAACAAAGGTGTCACTCTCTGAATAACGCTAAAAAATGGGTTTATTCCATAAGTTATCACCCAATATCGCTAGCAGTCTCTTGACAAGCCACTAACTTTATTCACACTACATATTTTTTTTTATTCCTATTATTTCATCAGAAAGAAAAGATATACTAAGGTTGTGGTGGACACTGCAAGGGCTAGTCACGGACACCAATGTCTGTGTATGGACACCTTGCCTATCCCTGCTGGTTAATGTCCCTTTAAAGTGAAAGTAAATATAAGATACTTCATGTAGAAAGCTCCTCTATTTGATGCAATCGATCGCTACTCAACGTTTACAGCAGCCCACGGCTAAAAAAAATTTTGGTTAAGAGGTGACGTTATCACCTCTTAGCCAATAGCCGTGCGTTAAATCCGGCTTGGCGCACATGGGAGCCGGATTTACCGCACGGTTATTGGCTAAGAGGTGAAAACGTCACCTCTTAGCCAAAACATTTTTTAGCCCTGCGCTGCTGTAGGAGCTAAGAGCGGCGATCGATTGAAACAAATAAAGGAGCTTTCTACATGAAGGATCTTATACTTCATGAATGAAAGTGCCCTTTATTTGTTTTGTAAAATGCTATGATTTACTTTCACTTTAAGTGGAGAGAAATTTGTGCGGTTTTTGAAAAACAATGAAACAACATTTATTTCTAAATATAACTGGAAAAAAAGGATAATTAAGCTGAAGGCTGCTAATTACACCATTAGCTGTTCTAGATGATTGTATAATTGCTACTGTAGTATCACTTCATAAAACAGCAAAAAGAAGATTGCATTCAAGTTCAAAGGGACAGTCTAGTAAAACTATCATGATTCAGATTCCAGATAGGACATGTAATTTTAAACAACTTTCAAATTTACTTTTATCATCAATTTTGCTTTGTTCTCTTGGTATTCTTAGTTAAAAGCTAAACCTAGGTAGGCTCATATGCTAATCTCTTAGCCCTTGAAGGCTGCCTCTTATCTGAATGCACTTTGAAAAATGTTCACAACTAGAGCACATTAGTGCATGTGTGCCATATTAACTAGGAGTAAGCACTGATTGGCTAAACTGCAAGTCTGTCAAAAGAACTGAAATAAGGGGTCAGTCTGCAGAGGCTTAGATACAAGGTAATCACAGAGGTAAAAAGTATATTAATATAATCGTGTTGGTTGTGCAAAACTGGGGAATGGGTAATAAAGGGATTATCTTTCTTTTTAAACAACAAAAATTCTGGTGTTGACTGTCCCTTTAAGGAGCAAGAATAAAAAGACAGTTTGCTTCCAGTGCTTCTCAAATGCAGACCACAAACAAGGCACATTTTAAAAGTACCCTATAATCGTTCAGGAAGAAACCCCCCACAAATGTTTTGTTAGAGGAACTTGGAATAACTGATAAACAGTTCTGCAGTATTTGTGAGGAGCAGATGGTGTAGAACGTGGCATATTGTCAAGCAGTTAGCAGCAAGTCTAAACATTTGTTTTGTCCTAAGTGCATAGAGATGGGGCTTCATTTGTTCCCCGTAGCTTCACCCAGCAACACAACCCAGAGAAAGTGCATTTATCAACAGGCGCTTTCATTGTAACTATGATGCTCAGAGCGAGCCTTGGACTTCAATCCAACTCACTAACTTATACAAACATTAAACATCAAGTTTATACTTGCCTGGAATAATATAAATACTGCTCGCTTTCTGAACCCCGTTTCACAAACACAAAGCTACACTGGCATCGTCAGAACGAAAAACTGAGGGCCATTATAATAAAAAAAAATCGGTAAATGTAATTTGAAGACTATTGACCCTGCACTGCTAACCGCAATGGGGTTAAAGGGACATAAAACCCCCAAAAATTATTTCACAATTCAGATAGAAAATGCAATTTTGAAAAAAGTTTTGATTTTACTTCTATTATCAAATTTGCTTTGTTCTTATGTTATTCTTTGTTGAAGAGATATCTAGATAGGTGACGTGCACATGTTTGAAGCGCTACATGACAGGAAATAGTGCTGCCATCTAGTGCTCTTAATAATGTACATTGTTGCAAAACTGCTGCTAAATAGTGCTGCAAACACGTGAATGCTCCTAAACTTAAATTCTTACCTGCTTTTGAACAAGGATAACAAGAAAACTAAGAAAAATGTGACAATAGCAGTACAGTATAAAGTTATTTAAAATCGTATGCTCTATCTGAGTCATGAAAGAAAAATTTGGTGTTTTATGTCCTTGTAAACATACAGTAGAAGTACTGATTTGGACTCGCAGAGCACTGCTGGTCCCGAGTGGAAAACACCACTGATTCAATGAGCAGTGCTCATTTCACATTTGAGCCGTGCGACTAGCACTGTTAATTGGATTAGTGGCAGTTTCTGCTCAGGACCAGAAGTGCTCTGCGAGTCCTGAGCAGTATTTCTATTGTCTTTAACCCCTTTATGGGGGTTAAACACACAATAGTCTAGGGTCGCTAATGGATTATAGACTATAATGGCCCTTTAAGTCTTAAGATTTTTTAATGTATTGTTTTACTGAGATGTTAACCCCTTGTCTTCTGCAAAGGAATGCACATCAGCCATTGCCTTCGCCCACGTTTGCTAAAGAGATATTTTATAATTCCTTAGATTCATGCACGCGGGCACAACACAACAATGGGACATTGTGCTGAGCTCAAGCAATGCGAGTACTGTTCTTGCCCAAATTAAAATGCAACTTTATATTTTATAATAATTATGTGATAATAAAAGAGACAATATTGTAAAACATAAATATATAATGGATCTAGTCATTGGAGAAGCCACTCCCCTGTATCACCAGCTGATTGGTGTTTTGCAGTCTCAGGTGACCAATCGTGTGCTGATTAGTCATCATTATTGTGACTGTGAGGATCACCTGGTAACTGGATGGGCCTAGGAGCACTCATTTTGGGAGAACTGATGATTTCAAACTAGGGATTTCATGTCCCTCTATGTATTGTGAAAAGAACGGAGCGCTGAATACATGATCATTGGGGTATGCAATACAGTAAGGAGGAAGGTCCTGCTCTTGCAATATATTTATGCATAGAATATGGTTATTTAAAAGGACATAAAACACACATTTTTGTTTCATGATTCAGATAGAACATACAATTTTAAACAACTTTCCAATTTACTTCTATTATCAAATTTTCTTTGTTATCTTGTTATCCTTTGTTGAAAACAAGTGTCTGCAGCACTATATAGCAGCAGTTTTGCAACAATGTTTTACATTAGATATATCACCGGATAGCAGCACTATTTCCTGTCATGTAGTGCTCCTGACGTGCACGCAACCTATCTAGATATCTCTTCAACAAAGAATAACATGAGAATGATGCAAATTTGATAATAGAAGTAAATTGGAAACTTTTTTTAAATGTTATTCTCTATCTGAATCATGAAAGAAAAAACTTGGGTTTCGTGTCCCTTTAAATCATAATAGCTATTAAAGAAAGTAAAGATTTCATGTACACAGTTAGATTATTACCTGCAATTATTTTACATAAATAAAAAACTAGACCTGATCTATACAAAATAAAAAAATAAAGAAGAGAAATTTATTTTCATCAAAAACTGTGAGCAATTGTTCTGTAAAGCCATCTGCAATAACCTATCTCCTTTAGTATAGTGTGTACACAGTGTGTGAGAGTGTGTAGTGCTTTAACCTCTTAATCGCCATAGAGAACAATGCAAAGCTCTCTGGCAATCACATGGTTAATGTAGTAAATCTTGCCCAACAAGGAAGTGCAGTATGGGCAAGGACAGAGATTAGTGCTGTGCTGTTAATATTCCCTTGAGGTTATCAGAGAACTCTCGAATGGCACTAGGTGCTAATCCTGAGGTGCCCAGCTCTAAGCTGTATCTGTAGCTTAATCACTATCAGAAGGGAACAAGGCATACCCAGCAAGGACGCACTGACAGCCAAGAACCCAATCAGACGTTAGGTCCTTCTCAAGTTAATGAGTAGGAAATGTACTGTGATAGTTTACTAAGTCACTGCTGTTTTCAAAACAAAATTCTTACCATAATTATCTAAAATAGAAGTGTTTAAAGGGACATCTGTCAAAATGAAAGTTTTATTATTCAGATAGAGGTTAAAAGATTTTTATAAAACTTTCTAATTTACTTTTTAATAATATGCAACGCTTTATCTTGGTATTCTTTGTTCAAACTCCTTTCCATGAGAGTATACTGAGATATGCTAAGCAGCATACGTATGAATAACATTATTACAAGCATTGCTGCATGTGGTGTTCACGATACGCAGGCGCAACCAAGTCTACCTCAAGGGAAGATGGAGAGTTTCTATAATGTGTAAAAGGACGTGAAACCCAAATTGTTTTTGTTTTTTTCATGACTTAGGAAGAGCATACAATTTTCTATTATCTATTTTATTTCATTCCCTTGTTATTCTTTGTTGAAAAAGATGCATAAGTAGGCTGAGGAACAACAAAATACTACAGAAGCTAGTTGCTGTTTGGTAACCGCATATTTATACTTCATGCTATTGGCTCACCCTTTAGTATTTCTGTTTCTTCAACAAAGGATACTAAAAGGAAAAGGAATGAAATAAGATAACATAAGTACATTGGAATTTTATTTAAAATTGTATTCTCTGTCTGAAACATGAAATAAATATAATTAGATTATAACTGTAGTGACATTAATCTAACTATGCATAATTCTACACAGTGATTGCTTATATCAGAACACAAGGTCATTTACATACATATGTTAGTTAGTTGAAAACATATCTAGGTAGGCTCAGAAGCAGCAATATATTACTAGGAGCTAGCATCTGATTGGTGGCTTCACACAAATGCCTCTTTTTATTGGTTTACCAGATGTGTTCAGCTAGCTCCCAGTAGTGCGTAGCTGCTCCTTCAGCAAAGAATACCAAGAGAATGAAGCTAATTAGATAATAGAAGTGAATTGGGAAAGTTGTTTTAAATCACATTCTCTGTCTGAATCATGAAAAAAATAGTTTCATGTCCCTTTAACAACTCCATCCAATATATATTGTGTTCCTTTAATTGCGCTTGCCTTGTAAGGAACAGATGTAAAATCTGACTTCAAAAAATTTCACAGCTTTAAAAAAATTGTATTAATTTATTTAATCAAGAATTAGAAGCAGCCTAGCCCATGCCCTTCTGTCTAGACCAGTGATGGCAAACCTTGGAACTCTAGATGTTTCAGCACGACATATCCCATGATGCTCTACTGGACTTCAGAGTGCCTAAGCATCATGGGAAATGTAGTCCTGAAACATCTGGAGTGCCAACAGTTTCCATCATTGGTCTAGACCCTAGGGGTACAATGGTGCTCTTCCCCGGTGCCTAGTGGAACAAGCACATTTATTTCTACATATGACCCCCTCATAGTGATTTAATTTCTCTTTCAACTGAGAGGTTTTATGTCCCTCTAAATAATTCAGGGCTACATTTTGAGCCCCTCAATAAAGCCCTTCCTGTTGTTTATTAATTTGGATGACTAGTGCTCCCACAGTGATCACTGCATTATTGGGAAATGTAAGATCCTATACAGGGAGTGCAGAATTATTAGGCAAGTTGTATTTTTGAGGATTAATTTTATTATTGAACAACAACCATGTTCTCAATGAACCCAAAAAACTCATTAATATCAAAGCTGAATATTTTTGGAAGTAGTTTTTAGTTTGTTTTTAGTTTTAGCTATTTTAGGGGGATATCTGTGTGTGCAGGTGACTATTACTGTGCATAATTATTAGGCAACTTAAAAAACAAATATATACCCATTTCAATTATTTATTTTTACCAGTGAAACCAATATAACATCTCAACATTCACAAATATACATTTCTGACATTCAAAAACAAAACAAAAACAAATCAGTGACCAATATAGCCACCTTTCTTTGCAAGGACACTCAAAAGCCTGCCATCCATGGATTCTGTCAGTGTTTTGATCTGTTCACCATCAACATTGCGTGCAGCAGCAACCACAGCCTCCCAGACACTGTTCAGAGAGGTGTACTGTTTTCCCTCCTTGTAAATCTCACATTTGATGACGAACCACAGGTTCTCAATGGGGTTCAGATCAGGTGAACAAGGAGGCCATGTCATTAGATTTTCTTCTTTTATACCCTTTCTTGCCAGCCACGCTGTGGAGTACTTGGACGCGTGTGATGGAGCATTGTCCTGCATGAAAATCATGTTTTTCTTGAAGGATGCAGACTTCTTCCTGTACCACTGCTTGAAGAAGGTGTCTTCCAGAAACTGGCAGTAGGACTGGGAGTTGAGCTTGACTCCATCCTCAACCCGAAAAGGCCCCACAAGCTCATCTTTGATGATACCAGCCGAAACCAGTACTTCACCTCCACCTTGCTGGCGTCTGAGTCGGACTGGAGCTCTCTGCCCTTTACCAATCCAGCCACGGGCCCATCCATCTGGCCCATCAAGACTCACTCTCATTTCATCAGTCCATAAAACCTTAGAAAAATCAGTCTTGAGATATTTCTTGGCCCAGTCTTGACGTTTCAGCTTGTGTGTCTTGTTCAGTGGTGGTCGTCTTTCAGCCTTTCTTACCTTGGCCATGTCTCTGAGTATTGCACACATTGTGTTTTTGGGCACTCCAGTGATGTTGCAGCTCTGAAATATGGCCAAACTGGTGGCAAGTGGCATCTAGGCAGCTGCACGCTTGACTTTTCTCAGTTCATGGGCAGTTATTTTGCGCCTTGGTTTTTCCACACGCTTCTTGCGACCCTGTTGACTATTTTGAATGAAACGCTTGATTGTTCGATGATCACACTTCAGAAGCTTTGCAATTTTAAGAGTGCTGCATCCCTCTGCAAGATATCTCACTATTTTTTACTTTTCTGAGCCTGTCAAGTCCTTCTTTTGACCCATTTTGCCAAAGGAAAGGAAGTTGCCTAATAATTATGCACACCTGATATAGGGTGTTGATGTCATTAGACCACACCCCTTCTCATTACAGAGATGCATTTCACCTAATATGCTTAATTGGTAGTAGGCTTTTGAGCCTATACAGCTTGGAGTAAGACAACATGCATAAAGAGGATGATGTGGTCAAAATACTCATTTGCCTAATAATTCTGCACTCCCTGTACTAGAAACAATTTAAATGTAAGGGTCACATTTCTCTTTCTATGGTTCAGCGGTAGACAGGGCTGTAAACATTTTAGGGGACTCTTGTATCCCCTGCATTCTGCAGTTTCACCTGTGGTCCAGATATGCCCTGTAACACTGAGGTAGGTATTCCTACTGCTTTTTCTACATCCATAGCCCTGTGTAAAGGGACATAAAAGGGCATTAATAACATCCTATTTTATCATAGTTATATTGCTTGCACAGAACTCTGTGTTTAACCCCAGAATATTTAAAGTCAGCTAAAAACCAGCAGTGCTCTTAAACAGTCATTGAGGCAGCATATGTGTATATCTGCCAATTACTGATTGTGTCCAGCTCAGGACAGCATATTCTCGGTCCACAGCTGACTTTAACTATGTGCTTAACCTTTTGCAGGGTTTAAAAAAGTTATAAGCATTTTTTTCATTTTAGTAGAAAACGCTTACAGCTTATGTTTCTAATATACTTTTTAATACTTTTATATTTTATGCACAGCAGGTTTCCCTGTAAGTACAGAACCCAGGGTTAGCTAATTACTGTCTTTACAGTGCGGTGGTGCATGTAGCCAGCACTGTAAGGGTTAAGAGGCGGGGCTTGCTGCACAATTGTTATCACTGTTGTGGGATTTGACTCTCAGTCAGGGAGTGTCTGCTCACTACAGATAACGACTCACCCTGTTCTGCAAAGCTGTAGTGCAGGGATTAATGTATTTGTAAACTCTTTACTGCACTCCCTGACAACTCCGGGCTCCTCATCTCAGAGCTGTAATGCAGATAAGTACGCTTGTGTTGCACTAGATGCTTTTTCTTTGGCTGTTGACCATTTGGTTATTTTACAGATTTGAAGCATCCACTAACGTTCATGGGTTAAATGGGAAAGATACTGAGGATTGCAAGATGTTTCATTAATCC